>NC_053159.1:24953125-25256250 GCF_016835505.1 Polypterus senegalus
TTGAGACCTTTTCACCAGCTAACTGTTAAACCACATAAGGGACAAAGGCACATGCTGATCATGACACACAGAGGATCGTGATGGCATTGGGCAGGTACGTCATCAGTTGGCAAGATGTCTCTCCAATACGCATGTTGTTATTTGAAATTGTTGGAAATGTAGTCCAATGCGGCACACACACTTCTTCTAGATCTCACTTTTGCATTTCATTTGGTTAGGAGACTTCAGCTTTCAGCCTCATTTGTTGAGTTATTTTTGCCAGTTCTGACAACTGTTTGTAATATAAATCCAGAAACCTTAAAATGAGTGACAGATATATGGGCCCTTAAGTTTTTAGAGAAATGCAAAATTGGCAAGCCTGGGCTTCCATACATCAGATGGCTGATATTTCTATAAAGCTTTTATGATAAAAGTAGACAGGCTGAAAAACTGACCTTATTGTACAGTTTCTGCTCATGGTGCAGCACTGCCAATACCGCCCATGAGCCTATTTAATTAAATTAATGGGCCCTCACATGGCACCGCTATACTCACACTCATAAGCACACACAATTTCATGTGCCACATAAGCATTATACATGCACAGGCAGGAACATACATATGTATTTGCATACATAATAATAATAATTCTTTGCATTTATATATTCATATATACACAAATGTACAGTGTGTGTGTGTGTGTGTGTTATATACAGTATGTTCTGCATGTGTATATATATATGTTGTCATGTACATGCACATCACAGAAAGCTTAAAGGCTCTGGTGATGGCAATTACCTGCTGAACCACGGGTTAGCACTATTGTCTAATGCCTTCTCTCTTCCTCCCTCTGCAGCCACTCCACTACTGATATCACTTCCATTATTGGCACGCCTAGGCCCTCCCCTTCATGCCAAGTGACTATTTAACAAGGAATCAGCTATCTTGTTCTCATTTCTGTTCTGAACTCATGTTTGGAAAATGTCTCTACAAATTATTGTGTGCTGCATTATTGTGCATTGTTTCCAATTACACAGAGAGGTGATACCCAAACCTTTTCACTTTGTTGTGTCTGCTTTCAACTATATACAGTATATACAGTATGTACTATATGTAACGATCTTATATATAAACGTCTACATGTGGAAGTGTGTCTGTGTGTGTCTGTCTGTTCGGCCCACAAGTGCGAGGCTACAGCATGAAGCTCAAAGAAAGTCGCCAAAGTGAAACTGCTCAGAAAAGAGAAACTAAAAAGAAACTAATATACAAGTGAGGCGAGCACATCGGCAAAACGAAACCTCTGAGGAGAGAGAAACTCGCTTAGGCGCTGATAGACAACAGAGGTGAGCACATCAGCAAAACGAAACCGCAGAGAAAAAAGAAGCTTGCTTAGCCGCTAATGCACAACCGATGCAATTGATTGATTGAAGTGCCAGAATCCATGGTTTCTATGAGCCTGGGCTTTTTACAGCACAGGCTTACACAGTTAGTATATATAAACAGTACAGGCCAAAAGTTTGGACACAGCTCCTCATTCAATGTGTTTTCTTTATTTTCATGACCATTTACATTGGTAGATTCTCACTGAAGGCATCAAAACTATGAATGAACACATGTGGAGTTATGTACTTAACAAAAAAAAGGTGAAATAACTGAAAACATGTTTTATATTCTAGTTTCTTCAAAATAGCCACCCTTTGCTCTGATTACTGCTTTGCACACTCTTGGCATTCTCTCGATGAGCTTCAACAGGTAGTCACCTGAAATGGTTTTCACTTCACAGGTGTGCCTTATCAGGGTTATTTAGTGGAATTTCTTGCTTTATCATTGGGGTTGGGACCAGCAGTTGTGTTGTACAGAAGTCAGGTTAGTTGGACGATTATTTATTTTTCAACAGGACAATGACCCCAAACACACCTCCAGGCTGTGTAAGGGCTATTTGACCGAGAAGGAGAGTGATGGAGTTCTGTAAATGGTCATGAAAATAAAGAAAACACATTGAATGAGGAGGTGTGTCCAAATTTTTGGCCTGTACTGTATATATATATATATATATACACCTACCTTTATAATATATATACATTTACCTAGGAAGGCAAATTTCCAAGCATATCCCACTTGTTGCATGTACAAGAACACATGTATAAGCACACATACATAACCATACACTCATTTTTGCTTGTATAGGTTATACAGTTGTGCTTGAAAGTTTGTGAACCCTTTAGAATTTTCTATATTTCTGCATAAATATGACCTAAAACATCATCAGATTTTCACTCAAGTCCTAAAAGTAGATAAAGAGAAACCAGTTAAACAAATGACACAAAAATATTATACTTGGTCATTTATTTATTAAGGAAAATAATCGAATATTACATATTTGTGAATGGCAAAAGTATGTGAACCTTTGCTTTCAGTATCTGGTGTGACCCCCCTTTGCAGCAATAACTGCAACTGAACTTTTCCGGTAACTTCTGGTCATTCCTGCACACTGGCTTGGAGGAATTTTAGCCCATTCCTCCGTACAGAACAGCTTCAACTCTGGGATGTTGGTGGGTTTCCTCACATTAACTGCTCGCTTCAGGTCCTTCCACAACATTTCGATTGGATTAAGGTCAGGACTTTGACTTGGCCATTCCAAAACATTAACTTTATTCTTCTTTAACCATTCTTTGGTTGAACGACTTGTGTTCATAGGGTCGTTGTCTTGCTGCATGACCCACCTTCTCTTGAGATTCAGTTCATGGACAGATGTCCTTTAGAATTCTCTGATATAATTCAGAATTCATTGTTCCATCAATGAAGGCAAGCCGTCCTGGCCCAGATGTAGCAAAACAGGCCCAAACCATGACACTACCACCACCATGTTTCACAGATGGGATACAGTAAGGTTCTTATGCTGGAATGCAGTGTTTTCCTTTCTCCAAACATGACGTTTTCATTTAAACCAAAAGTTCTATTTTGGTCTCATCCGTCCACAAAACATTCTTCCAATAGCCTTCTGGTTTGTCCACGTGATCTTTAGCAAACTGCAGACGAGCAGAAATGTTTTTTTGGAGAGCAGTGGCTTTCTCCTTGCAACCCTACCATACACACCATTGTTGATCAGTGTTTTCCTGATGGTGGACTCATGAACATGAACATTAGCCAACGTGAGAGAGGCCTTCAGTTGCTTAGAAGTTACCCTGGGGTCTTTTGTGACCTCGCCGACTATTACACGCCTTGCTTTTGGAGTGATCTTTGTTGGTCAACCACTCCTGGTGAGGATAACAATGGTCTTGAATTTCCTCCATTTGTACACAATCTGTCTGACTGTGAATTGGTGGAGTCCAAACTCTTTAGAGATGGTTTTGTAACTTTTTCCAGCCTGATGAGCATCAACAACTCTTTTTCTGAGGTCCTCAGAAATCTCCTTTGTTCGTGCCATTATATACTTCCACACACACACACATGTGTTGTGAAGAGCAGACTTTGATAGATCCTGTTCTTTAAATGACACAGGGTGCCCACTCACACCTGATTGTCATCCCATTGATTGAAAACACCTGACTCGAATGTCACCTTCAAACTAACTGCCAATCCTAGAGGTTCACATACTTTTGCCACTCACAAATATGTAATATTTGATCATTTTCCTTAATAAATAAATGGCCAAGTGTAATATTTTTGTCTCATTTGTTTAACTGGTTTCTCTTTATCTACTTTTAGGACTTGAGTGAAAATCTGATGATGTTTTAGATCATATTTTTGCAGAAATATAGAAAATTCTAAAGGGTTCACAAAGTTTCAAGCACAACTGTATGTAAATAATAAATGAACACATGCATACATAGCAGGCCCAAGGCATAAGTGAACTAAGCAGGCAGCCCATCTACAAAGCCAGTCATGGAAAATGGAAAAGATGCAGAAGTGAAAATTGACAAATGGCGACTGGGCCTCGGAGTAGGTCATTGCTGCCACTTTTTCCATCCTTTTTTGCCAATTGATGCCCCTGCCCTTGTGAGTCCTCCAAGGGGCCGCCAACCTTTATTTAGATTAAGGCCTCAACAAATATAAAACCTGTGCTTCATGCATATACAGTGCCTACAATATATCTAAACAGACACACACAAATCCTATTCATTCTCACATATATGGGCACACATATTTTGACATGCACATTTATATATGCATGTCTATGTTTGTACATACCTAAACACACACAAACATTTACACAAAAACACAAGTGCACTTCTACAAAAATACTACACACTCACATATGTATAAAAGTATACAGCTTTGTCATGTGGCGTCAGGACACCTGGTCTGGACTATTCTCAGCTCTTATTAATTCTTTCCAAACAAGTTTAAATTGGCACCTAACAAACTGATTTCAATCCACTTGTTATATAGTGCCACGGCAAACACTATTTCAAAGTGCCCAGCCTGCACAACAGAATACGACTCTCAAGAAGGTTTCTTTAAACTGCTGATGCTGACTTGCTCCGAGTATCTAAACGAAGCCAGTAAGAACTCAAATAGATTCAGACATAACCACGTGAGCCCAAACTTGTCAGTGCATCCTCAAACACGGAGCTTAACACAGCATCTATGGATCGGCTGAAGAATGTGCTCAAGATTCTGGCCATGGCTTCAGCTCTGAAAGCTTTAACAAGTGAGTCAAGTCAGAGCCAACACTTTTCCTCATTTGGTCATTATCATTGTTGGACCCACCATTCATAAACTATCAAGCTGAAAGAGATCCCATGTTATAGCGCATCTTTCCTGTAGCAAGCCATCCTCTGACCTCCACAGGGGGTAAAGCGAAATAGCCATGGACAACACCGTCCTTCCTCTCACCCTCTCCATAGAGGATCACACCCCAGTGCATTTTATTAGGGTCTGCTTTCTCTTGTGTCAGCAGGAATTTAACGGCACTCATTTTTAGTGTGAAATGACCCGCGCCCAGTGCTGAAGTAAAATCAATACTTTAAATAACATGAAAACCTGTATTTGGTTTTCACTTTGGATTTTTAACACGCTTCCAGTAAACCAGTTTATTTCAGACCCTAGTGGATCACATACACTGTAAAAAATGTGGAAAAGGTACCTGGTAGATGACAAGTTGCAGCTTCACTGTAGTTAATCATTCTAGATGAACCCCCCCATCCCCCAGATTACTCAACCCAGCCAACACTGGGAGTACTGGGTGGAGTGATGAGACCTAAAAAGAGAGAAAGAGAGAGAGACTGGGTGAGACACGCTGACAGATATCTATTAAAAGCACATTAAACATAATGGAGATTTCCGGACGTCCGGATTGACTTGACATTAGACTCTCAGTGAGTTTGGAGAGGATTACACACTCTTTTTCTGGTCATCATTATTTATTTTCTTGCTGGGTCAACCAGAATACAAAAACAGCTTAAAATAGAAAAGGGAAAGAGAAGGAGTGATGCAATTCCAAAAGATGCTGTGACTACTGGCATTTCCTGGTCTCTGCACCAGTTCTTCACAAAAGAAACTGCACTGAACAGCAAATAAATAAATACTGTAAATACTTAGACTCACCGGCCACTTTATTAGGTACACCTGTTCATCTGCATGTTAATGCTAACATCTAAACAGCCAATCACATGGCAGCAACTCAATACATTTAGGCCTGTAGACATTTTCAAGATGCCCTAATGAAGTTCAAACCTAACATCAGAATAGGGAAGAAAGGTGATTTAAGGGACTTTGAACGTGACATGGTTGTTGGTACCAGATGGGCTGGACTGAGTATTCCACAAACTGCTGATCTACTGGGATTTTCTCGCACAACCATCTCTAGGGTTTACAGAGAATGGTCCAAAAAAGGGAAAATATTCAGTGAGCGGCAGTTCTCTGGGCGAAAATGCCTTCTTGATGCCAGAGGTCAGCGGAGAATGGTCAGATAGGTCTGAGCTGATAGAAACGCAACAGTATCTTAAATAACCACCCATTACAACTGAGGTATGCAGAAGAGCATCTCTGAATACACCACACGTCGAACCTTGAAGCAGATGGTCTACAGCAGCAGGAGAACCCACCGGGTGCTACTCCTGTCAGCTAAGAGCAGGCAACAGAGATTACGATTCACAAATTGGACAATGGAAGACTAGGAAAACATTGCCTGGTCTGATTAGTGTCGATTTCTGCTGCGACATTTGGATGGTTTGATCAGAATTTGGCGACAGCAACATGAAAGCAGGGATAAATCTTGCCTTGTATCAACAGTTCAGGCTGCTGGTGGTAGTATAATGATGTGGGGAATGTTTTCTTGGCACACTTTGGGCCCCTTAGTACTAACTGTGCATCGTTTAAATGCCACAGCTTAAATGAGTTTTGCTGCTCATCATGTCCATCCCTTTATGACCGCAGTGTACTCATCTTCTGATGGCTACTTACAGCAGGATAATACGCCATGTCAGAAAGCTCAAATCATCTCAAACTGGTTTCTTGGACATGACAATGCGTTCACTTTATTCAAATGGCCTCCATAGTCACCAGCTCTCAATCCAATAGGGCACCTTTGAGATGTGGTGGAACAGGAGATTCACATCATGGAGCTGCAGCCGATAAATCTGCAGCAACTGTGCGATACTATCATGTCAGTATGGACCAAAATCCCATAGGAATGTTTCCAGCGCCAGGAAGAATTATGACAGTTCTGAAGGCAAAACCTGGTATTAGCGAGGTATACCTAATAAAGTGACCGGTGAGTGTATAAACATACAAATGTCAAATGAGAAAGACTTGCTTGTTTATGGACTAAAAGCTGTTTCCAAATTGTTAATGTCTCATCGCTGAGATATGTTATTGTCTGCTAAAAAATACTTTTCCACATTGTTCATTATAAAAGATGCATAAAAAGAATTCATTTTGTGGCATTTGAAGCTAAATAATTAAACAAATATATGCATTCCACCGATTTATTTTGATATGTTACTCTACAGAATCAATAAGAGATTCACAGTTACAAAGAAGCACTTATGAGATCTTAAAAAAAATATCCGGCATTTCACCGGCTTCATGCATGTTTATTATCGAAAGAGAATTATAGTGTCATCTACCTAGAAAACGCAATGCACATTACCCAAAAGAGTGTATATTTTATGAAAAGTGCCTTGTGATGTTCTTGCTGATGATGCAAGGCAGCCGATAAAAGAGGCACTGAATAAAGATTGATAAATTCTCTGTTCATTGTGTAAGAGAATTAATGAGGATGGACATATTTGTGAGTGTGCTCGCTGAATTGCTGAATGCTGGTGGGCTACATGAAAAGGAGCTGTGTCATTTATAAAGCGGTTATTCAATTCTGCACTGCTGCATAAAGTATTATGCCTTGTGGGGATGTTTATGGTAAAAGGCAATATATTAAAATTGGAAATATGTTTGTATTCTTATATAACATTTATATGATGGTTGTTTTTTATATGATGATTATTAAGTCATTATAAAAGGAGCTGTGTCATTTGCCAGTTTTAAATATTTTCTTCTTTGTCAAAAAACAAACACTATATAACAGTTTATTTTATATGTGAATTGCTTTTCAAACACAGTGAATATATAAAATGTTACATAGCTCAGATATTATTTGTGTCCATTCTTTTTGTCATTAAGTATATTGTTTTGTGAAGGTTTCAATTACAAATATAATTTTAACTACTAATTTGGCTATAATTGTAATGTGCTTTATGTTAATGTAGAGTGTAAAATGCCCCACATGATGCAAATATTATTTTAAATAATGATTTGGTTACTGTGTTTAGTGCTTCATGAAGATTTTTGTATAATTATTAAATAATAATTAATTTTGTATAATTATTTAAATACATTCCTCTGTTTTCCTGAGCCCAGGTGCTTGAAGTAGCACAGCCCACACTGGCAGCGTCACATGCAAGCTAAGAACTCACCACTCAACAAGGTGCCCGTCTATTTTAGGGCACTGCCAGTGGGTCAGGCTGTAACTGCCAGTTAACCAAAACACACACATTACACATATTTGCAATGTCAGAGTGCCCTGGAAGGAAACCTGCACAGACATCAAGACTCCATAGGCAGCCATAGTTCTAGCCACTGTACCATTGTGGCCCGCTACTAAACTTAAATACACATTAATTGCATCATTAGTGAAGAAGGCCAAAGGAAAAGGTGCTATAAAATGCGCCCACCGGTCAGACTAATCAATTTAATTAGCTTGCAAAATGTTTCATGAAGGTGATTAGTTGAAAAGTAGCTAAAAGATTTAAAGAAGAAGATTGACAAAAGAGGTCCGAGCTGATATTGTGGTGTTGTGTGTGTGTCCCATGTAAAAAAATTAATATTAACACTAAAAAGGTAGAAGTGTCCCCACTTATTATTGGACCTAAAACCTGATGACAAAGGCGTTTGCCGATCCTGGCCATGAAAATGAGAGCTTTAAGAGACATGGCAGTCCTCGCTCTTGCTCTTTTTTCTCACTCCCAGATTATCAGTTTGTTTTTGTTCTGTTTATAAGAGCTACCACAAAAAGAATTAAGCACGGAAAAATTAAGCAAATAATGCATAAACACAAAGAGAGCTGTCATTTTAAGCAAATCTTGACCGGTTTCCAAGGTTACTTTTTATTTGAATATCTGCCCGCCATGACCAAGATACAAAGCTTTTTTTCCCTTCTTGTTTATTTCAATTTTGCCCTCATATCATTGTAATAACCTCAGCAGCAGAAACCTGCTCAACTGATCATGAACAATTACTGCGTTGGAAATTAATGACTGATGAATTTGGAGCATCTAAATGAATGAACCATTTAGATATGGGTAAAGCTGTTAGCAGTAAATTAAGCTGGGCAGCAGAAAAAGAAAAAAAAAAAGAAGAAAAGAAAACAAGAATGCAAACGGGAAGATGTCCTGACAATCCAGGGTTCTGAGGAGAGAGACTTGGGGTTTTCACACACAAGTTGAAATGGTAAGATGAAAAATGAGCTTTAGATATTGGGCCGGGTGTGAAAGAAGAAGAGACAGAACAAGAAATGAAAAAGTAACCACAAAGTCAAAATAATGCAGGAGGCCCTGGTCTCACACTCCAACTCAGGGTGCAGGACGAAAAGGGGACACATCTTGGAAAGTTTCTGCAAGGTCAGTGATGAGCAGTAATAACTGATGACAGACACTATGGTAACTCAGGGTCAAAGATGAAGAGGAAGAACATCATCAACCATTTTCTTTCCATTGCTGAGCCGGGTCTCCCTAACCTCAGCACCTTCCTCTATCCTCTTGTGGAATACTCTGTCCAGTCAGAGATGCAGGATAAAAAATGTCTTGTGGCTGTCTTCCTCGTGGGCTGCCAAGGAAGGCATCTGGGGGGCATCCCATCTAAATGTCCAAATCATTTCACCTGGTTTTTTTTGATCAGGAGAAGTGGTGGTTCTAATCTCCGATCCTCTCATATTGCCAAGCTCCTCATCCTGTCACAGAGTTTGAGCTGAGCAGCACTGAGCAACTGCAATCTCAAACTATTCGGCAATCTCTAGAGCTTATGAGCACAGGTGAGGAAGGCGACGCAGACTGCGAAGTACATTGACAGCTTCATACATGGACTTAGTTCCCACTTCACCACCACAGTCGTGAACGTGCTGCCGCTGCACCGATTAGTTGGTCGATCCCACAATAACGTCTACACTCAGGACTTGAACTCCTACTTTGCAACCGCATCACTCTCAGCTACAAACCATTTTGGTGTGCACCAGAGATGAGAGTCTGATGACCTCAAGAGAATGTCATTGTGTGCAAACAGAAGAGGTGCGACTCCTGAGATGATCAACTGAATACCATCCATACTCGACTGCACCTTGATGTCTTGCTCATAAAAATCATGAACAGGTGAGGAGCCAAGAAAAACCCTAGGCAGAGTCCAGTATCCACATTGACTGGTCTTGACTTAATACCAAGTATGCGACAGAACTTTGTTCTGCAATTACAGGGAAGAAATGGCATGCAGCTGCATGAACCGGTCCCCATATTTTTGTAGCACTTTCCACAAGATATTATGGTTTACACAGTTAGATAGATACATTCATATGCTGTTCACTATAGAAGGTCATTATTTAAAATGAAGGGTGCTGTTTTATATGCTGGGACGAACAGCAGTATGGTGCTTAGTATTGCTGCCTTGCCATTATGTAGGTGAGGTTTGTATGTTTTCTTTGTGATTGGATGGAGTTTCTCTCCAGGTTTTCCCATTTTCCTCCCAGAGACATTCAGGCTAGGTGGATTGGGAACTCTTAACAGTCCCAATGTGAAGGAGAGTAGATACAGTATGTGTGTGTGGATTGGAGTCACAGCCAGGGCTGCTTCCTAACTTTCATTTATAAATGGAAGGATGGATAGACATTATAATGACCTATTTAAAAAAAACATTTAAAACATTTTTATAAAAAAGAATTGTTACGTTCCCAAGGGACACAAGACAAAAAGAGTTTGAGTGTGCAAGGGACCCCAGAATGGGGTATACAGTAAATGGTCACAGCTAACCAAGGATAAGGAGTCAAGAACAAGAGTTTAGTGATTCATACAGAGTGGCCAACAGAGTAACATTGAGTCAAGATGAGAGGGAAAAGTTATGGACGTGATAAGCAGGCAGTTACTCATTGCTGGACAGAAAGTCCTTTCTACAGCAGGCATGTCTCTTTACACCTGTTTTGTTGTTTTTGTAGAAATGGTATTAAGGATTTTGGGTTGTGCCAGGCAATGACAGTCATGCAGTACTCATCAGGTAGATGAAAAAATGCAAGGATTCAATCTACAAAAAGAATATCTGCTGTAAGTTGTATAGTGCATGGTAGTCACATGGACACATGTTATTTCTGGGCACTGTGCTGACTCCAACATCCACTTTAACTACTTGTTGGAAGAACTTCAGCTCACCAAAAAAATAAATTGCACAGCTTGGGAGTGCAACAGACCCTTGTTGTAAAATGGGTTGGCCTGGGCCTATACAAAGGGCCGTCTTAACAGCATCAGAGGCAAAGTAGTGTGCTGGGGCCCCCTGTTCTCAAAACAGAAACATACATAGGCATCAGAAACATCGTGAGCCCCTATGCTCCTGGGGTCCCCAGCCAGTGCCCACTGTGCCCATATGTTAAGATGGCCTTGTGCTGTAGCAACACCCACAGGTGTAGATAAATCCAGTTTAACCTAATGATGGGAGGGATACGAATCTCCCCACAATATAATAATAACATTGTTAAGGTGATCCAACAGGTTGTACAGTCATGGACCAAAGTTTTCAGCTATGGCATCTTCTGAGAAATGCAGTCTGATTCTATTTAAAATGTATTATCTACAAATAACACTGGCTAGCAGGGAGGGTCAAAGAAGAAGTGAAAATAGCATATTGCCAATAAAATCCTGGCATTAGAAGGTGACTGGGCAGAAAGCTTATCAATCTTCCCACCTTCAACTTGTAACAGTAATTGACTGAGTTCACTTTCAGTCTATTGCAGGAATGTTGCAGCCACTTCATCAGGCATATATTGTACAGTACTATCCAAAGCAATGGAAATGGGCTGTCAAGGGTTAAGTTCAACATGGCTCTGTAACCCACCATTACTGTACATTCTTCAATATGGCCACCTTAGAGTTTTAGATAGATAGATAGATAGATAGATAGATAGATAGATAGATAGATAGATAGATAGATAGATAGATAGATATGAAAGGCATTATATAATAGATAGATAGATAGATAGATAGATAGATAGATAGATAGATAGATAGATAGATAGATAGATAGATAGATAGATACTTTATTAATCCCAAGGGGAAATTCACACAGTTATATGTTTTCTCTAAATCCACAAATAACGCATACACAGGACTGATAAATTCCTCTGACGCCATCAAATTTCTGTGCAAGAACAAAGACTTGGTCCACTGCTCCAAGGTCAGGACAGAAATCTTCTGCTCTTCTTCTGCTTAACCTGATATTCAACCATAAGACAGAATCTCCTTTCTCCACACCCCAGGAAGTGGAAAAGTGTGAATGGAACAAACCCACTGGTCACTCTTTTTCAAAATGGGGATCCCCCCCACCCCAGTCTACTACTCCCAATTCTCTGTCCCACCTTCCACACTGTTATTCACAACAATCTCCAAAATATCCAAGAGTTTCAACTTTTTTGGTTATGCTTCTAGGGTTCTGAACAATGTGGAATCCATTTCTATCATTAGTTTATACTTCTATTTTTGTTTTATATTGTTATTTTATAGCTGTGCTTCTTTGCTATCACTGTGCCGCCATTTTGTGGATAGGTGCGCCTATCACCGTTTTGGATTCTGCCATTTCTTGCTAGTGGTGTTTTTGTACTAACTCCACAAAAAGGCTGCAGTTTAAAGAAAGATGATGATTAGTACCGCGGTGGGCTGCATAGCCCATCATTCATACATAAATTGCACAATAACATTATGATACATCCTTCTTTCATCAGTAAGAAGACCGGACGGTGTTAATGGTTGTAGATATTCTACAGAATATTGTAAGTTGATGTTTTCATCTTCCGCACCATCACCACCTATTGTTTCAGCACAGTCTATTGATACGCATTTAACCAATTTGCCATTTAACCAATCAACAACTTTTGCATTAATCTGTTTTTCATCGTTCTCGGTGCTAGGATTGACCGTGTACTCATTTTTTCTGTTGATAACCCTTCGCTTTAAAATTCTTCAATAAGATTTGGATATAAAAAGTCTTCTTTAATTGAGAACTTAAAGTGAGGAAAACGTAAAAAATTTTAAGAGCTGAGAGTGTAAGAAACTGTGTCTGACAGAAGCATTCACACGAATTAGAGGTGAGAGGACCGTGGACATGGGCCGTTAACTGTAAATAGTGGAAAGGAGGGCAGGACTTGAGAAAATACTCTTGGCAATAGTCTTATCTCGTCTGAAGATTTTCTTTTATAGCAGAGAGATATTATCTTTACTGTGGTGGGCTGGCGCCCTGCCCAGGGTTTGTTTCCTGTCTTGTGCCCTGTTTTGGCTAGGATTGGCTCCAGCAGACCCCCGTGACCCTGTAGTTAGGATATAGCGGGTTGGACAATGGATGGATGGATGGATGGATGGATGGATGATTAGAAGTAGTAATAAGAAGCCAAAGCTGGAACAAAGTCCATGATGTGAGAAAAAAATCATAAATGAAGCAAATGAAACAAAGTGATAAAGTCAATAACCAGAATGTTTCACGTAGCGTCAGCCAAAATGTGAGACATAAATAAAAGCCTAAGAATGAAAAAGAATTCATAACTAGAGATTCCTTTAATGATAACAACACAAGTGTTTTTTTTGGTTTTGGTTCATAAACAAACGTGTTATGAATGGTCAGTAAGTGGACAACACTGACCTTTATACTGTCATGGTAAGAATGTAACAAATCACACACTTCCGGTCATTCTGTCTGGCAACAGCCTGGCCACCCTGCATCACAAACAGCAAACAGATGTTGCGGGACGCACTACGTGATTGCTGTATACATAGTAGATGATATCATCAGTGCAGCGCCATTTAGTTTCTGGATTACACTAAAGAGAACCTGCATGTGCTAAAAAGTTTATTTTAAGAGATTTAGGGCTCTGAATTCTGGCTAATTTTTAAAGCACTAGATTGTGTATTGGGCTTTAGTGTTTTGGTTGCTGACTTTTCTGGTTTTGATCTCCACCTGCTTCAGACTTGATCTTGTTTCATCTCCTGATCCTTTGTAATAAGTGTGCCACAGTGTGTGCCCTGCCCTACCCTGCCATGCCATTTTCAGTTGGTTCCTTTCCATCCCTGCGGCCACACAGTTTTTATAATCAACCCCAACCAATGTTTCTAGCACCGCGTCCTCTGCGTTTGGGAGTTCCTTAAAGTATTATTTCCACCTCTCCAATTGTGTTCGGCATTTCCTCACTTGGACAACATTCCGCCTGACCTTCCTGAGTCATTGAATGGTTTGTTTGAAGTTTTTTGATGCTGCCTGAAAGTAAGGAATCTTACTACACTGCAAAAAATGTATATGCAAAAACTAGACAAAAAAAAACAACTTTAAATAATAGAAGTTGCTTTGCTTTTATTTAGCACAAAAAAAAAAATCTGCCAATTGGGTAAACATAATTTAATTGACAAGATTTCTTAACATAACCTAAATAATTGTAAATACAACTTTTTTGATAAGTCAATAATTCTTACAATAAGGAAAACAAGATTTAATGTCATGATATCAATACTGTAAGAGCCTTTTGCTAGTCATTTATAAGTTACTAGGGGGTTTACCCCCCTGCTCACTTTGCTCGCCAACCCCGCTGGCCTGTGCTATGCGCCAGCCACTTCGCGTCTCTGCCACTTGTGTTGTCTGAGGACTTTTTAGCAGTGTGTGATTTCTTGTTTGATTTTCTGATTTAAATGACTTAAGTACTTTTGATTCACTTGCATAAATTCCCAGATGATTCTGTACTTATGGGGTGTATTGATAAAGGGGATGAGACGGAGTATAGGAGTCAGTGGGAGAACTTCATTTTTTGGTGCAAAGAGAATTGTCTGCATCTTAACATCAGCAAAACCAAGGAACTGTTTATTGACTTTCACCAAAAACCTCCATGTTTGGTACTATTCAAGGAGTTGATGTAGAGGTTGTCCACTCCTATAAGTACTTGGGGGTCCATATTAATGACAAGTTAGACTGGTCTCAGAACAAGAGGAACTGTATAAGAAAGAGTAGAGCAGGCTCTTTTTCCTTGGGAGACTGCATTCCTTTAATGTGCATTGTGAAATCCTTCACATCTTCTATAACTCTGTGATGGTCAGTGCAATATTCTATGTTGTGGTATGCTCGTCTTGTGACATCACTTCAAGAGATGCCCACCGAACAAACAAGTTAATCAAAAGGGCAAGCTTAGTTATGGGACACACTCTGGACCCCCTGGTGATCGCAGCGAAGGAGAGAATTAAAACTAAACTGAGTGTCATTATGAACAATGCTGCACATCCTCTCTCTGACACACTAACACTGAGGACTTTCAGCCATCAAATCATTCAGCAGAATTGTGTCAAGAACAAGTACAGGGGGCTCCTTTATACCAACAGTAGTATGTCTGTATAATTCTCAGGTTTGCCAGACATCCTGATTTGGGTGGGACTGTCCCAAGTTCAACAGACAAATCTTGAGTTCCTCCATAGTCTCTAAAAATCCCAAATGATAAAAAATTGTATGTATAAAAAAAATAATGTTAATTTAATTTTTATGTTGAATGCCTAGTTAAAGAGGATTGCTACATTTTACATGTAGATAGCCTGGCATACCACCTATTATTAATAAAATTTGTAACCGTCAGCTGAATCGAGTGTTTGAATCGTGTGTGTTCGTGTAAGTTGTGTGCTCATGTCATCATACATTAGCTGCAAAAGATTGCTCAAAGTGTACTATTGTGATTATTCTGTGACTATTTTATATATGTTATCTTCTATATATGTACTTATTTACACATATTCACATGTTTAAATATCTATAATTATGATTTCATTAAAATAATCTATTTTTTTTGTCTTCCTTCCTTCTTTTTTTTGGTCACTCGATATGGTGGCTGCCCCGATCTGTGATTTTGGAAATTTGGCAACCCTGATAATACCTCTCTGTGACTGTAATAGCCAAGGTTGAAGTTTTCTTTCTTTTTAATTTTCTTCTTATTTCAGACGAAAGTGTACGTGTGCATATTTATATATTTATGTATTCATTGAGCCTCTGTTAAAAGACCAATTTTCCCTTAGGGACAAATAAAATTATATCTATCTATCTATCTATCTATCTATCTATAGTGCCTTTCATATCTATCTATCTATTATATAGTGCCTTTCATATCTATCTATCTATTATATAGTGCCTCTCATATCTATCTATCATATAGTGCCTTTCATATCTATCTATCTATCTATTATATAGTGCCTTTCATATCTATCTATCTATTATATAGTGCCTCTCATATCTATCTATCTATCTATCTATCTATTACATAGTGCCTTTCATATCTATCTATCTATCTATCTATCTATCTATTATATAGTGCCTTTCATATCTATCTATTATATAGTGCCTTTCCTATCTATCTATCTATCTATCTATTATATAGTGCCTTTCATATCTATCTATCTATCTGTTATATAGTGCCTTTCATATCTATCTATCTATCTATCTATCTATTATATAGTGCCTTTCATATCTATCTATCTATCTATCTATCAAACTATTGCTTTGTCTTAGTGAAGTTGATTTTTTGATTAAGATATCTGGCTTTGTTCTAAGAAAGGAGGAACTTTTTGGTCATTAAAATTCACCCTGACTCTCATTTACCATGTTTATTTCCTCAGTCTGTTTTACTGCAAGACACAACACACAGTGACTAATGGTGCTGACTCAAAACTCCAGAAATCCGTGGTTTAAACTGCAGCGTGGAATTTACAAATTCTACCCGTACTCACATGTGACATCTCCAGCTATCATGGTTGGTCTCCAAGATCCCAAAGACTTGCAGATGATGTTGATCATTGACTTGATTAACTGAGAGAAATAAAGGACTGACTCTGTGACCAAACTTCTATCCATCTACTATCCATTCTATCCTTCTAGCCATCTACTGTAAGTGAAGGATGAGCCCCACATTTGCCAATAGTATTCCTCAATAGTTATAAAGAAGGTCTTAATGATAGTCAATACAACGTGTTTGAAAATGCAAATACTGTTTGGTTTCTGTTTCACAGAGTCCTCTTATTAAATCAATGTACTGTACTGTATATACTGCAAGTATAAATACTAACCGGTGAATTTTCTTAATGAGGACAATGACAATGCAAGATACTTTATAAATTAAAAAGAGATGTCACTCCTGCATCACTTTTACCTATGCTGGCATTACTCACCATGAAAGATGCTAAAGAAACAGGAGGCCAGATATATTGATATCTGTTTCCTTAACACTGCAACATAAGAAATGTTGAAAGGTATTAAATTAAAAGTAATGGCCATTCAGGCACAGAGCCTACTTCAGAACTAGTGTGTGCTTTTAAATACTGCAGGGCAAACAATTCCAGGAAAAACAGGCAATGTGAGTCAAAGCTTTTATTATAGCATAATATCAAAGATCAATGGTAGATCCCAAGAGGAAAGGTTAAGAAAAAAGGGAAACAAGTTACTCTGATGAGTGACAGTAATTAGCAAACACAGCGGACAAGATGAAAATACACTGCTGGACATAACAGGGGTGGTGCCTGAGGACAAAGGGCAAAGAAAACTGATCAGCACAAGGATCATGATGGATTTGCACCACTGAGCACTGAGGTCTTGCCACTGTTTACTGGTTGTAAAGAGGAATTTCTGAGACTGAACACACCAGTGGCTTTGGGAGAAATTTCTCTTCATCCTACTAATAACAACAGTGCCTCTTCTTTGACTCTCCAAAATGACCAGCAGAAGGACCAAGTAATTCATAAGGTCTGCTCAGCAAACACCATGTCTCCAATCATTCTGCCAGTGGTCCTATCACCAGCAAAATAAAAGAGATGATTATTGTCACCCGGAGGAAGAAAGGTCAGCACCCACCACTGTACATTGGAGAGACTGAGGCGGAGAGAGTGGCCACATTTAAATTTCTTGGCATTAACATCTCATAGTATCTCACTTGGACCTACCACATCACAGACCTGGCATTTGTATTTTCTGAGAAGGCTGAGGATGTTTGGCATTCCAAGCATCATCCCCAGCAACTTCTACTGATGTATAATTGAGAGTATCCTCACCTCCTCCATCACAGTCTGGATTTGGAACAGTACAGCACGGCGGGGGGTCAAATCGGCGGAAAATATCATTGGAACAGCACTCCCTGAGTTTTCAGGATGGCCCATAACATTATTAAGGAGACAACCCACCCACAACATGAACTGTTCATACTGCTACTACTATAATAGCATGGCAGCTAGAACATCAAGGCTAAAAGACCCTTTTCTCCCTTATGCCATAAGATAACACATGTCTGGAGAATGGAAGACCATCTTGAGACGTTTTTAGTTTATTGTTGTGTATTTTCTTCTGTTGTTTTGTATATTCGTCTATTGCTGGAGGACTTGCAGCATGAGATTTTCATTGTACTGAGTACATATGACAATAAAGTTGAATTTAGGCCTGGTAATGTCAAAGCCCTAATGGAATTAGACACGGCAAGGGAAGAAGGTAGACTATAAAAATACTGTAATGGGCATGGGAACAGAAGGGACGGACAGAGAGAGAGAGAGAGACCCCATGCAGGACATGCAAATTTGAGCCCTCAAATTGCTAAACCCTAGAGTGCCTATGCAAACTTCACCACCGTTAGGGGTCACGGACGACACCACCTGAAACAATAAATATGTTGCTGAAAACTGACGCAAGTGTCACTTCAACTCACGTTGTCACCACTGCAATGCACCCTAAGGAGGATTGCTGGCCAATTTTTCAGTCGCACCTACTGACTTGTGGCCACACCTGTTAGCGATCTCACTTTTCCTACTTATGAATCACGTCGGACGACAAGACCCTCACAGCGCTCCTTTTTAAATAATCATCAACGCGGCATGCCAAGCCCCCTGGACAGCACTCCCTAGAAAGACAGGATGCTTCTAGGAACTTCACTGTCAATCAGGAGACTGGCTAACACTTCATTTGTAAGTGCTGTCTCCCCGCAGTAAGCCTGCAGAATCTTGACCCCACGAGACTGATAACTCACGTTGACCACCCAGACATGTTCATGTTCTAGTTGCCAGCGTTAGCAACATAAGAAATCTGATAAACATGTGGGGAGACTGCACAGCCCATTCCTTGTGAGGTGCACTCATAAAGTGTTTGCTAAAAAGAGGTGCTTTATAACCCAAAGATTGTTTGTTTCTTGAAACTGTGTGATCGGCCTACAGGAATGAGATCTCTGACAAGACCTGAAAAAAACTCTCCAGGTGATCTTTACCAACTCTCACCAGATAACCCAAAGACAAGCTGAAGTGTTGCCTGCGATGTTTGTATAATGGGTTAAGGGAAGAAAGAAGGCAGTTATATGATTTTTAAATGTTGGCCCTTTAGTCATAGCTGGCTGAAATGCAAGTGTCCCATCTGTCACCTACACTTCATTAATTTGTTGGCTCTCTTGAGTTGAGATGAATTTGTTCTTCTGGTGAATTACTGGATTCCATAATTGCAGACTCCTTGTTGGGTTGAAACCATGAACGCTTCTTTTTAGCATTTCCTGGTTTCATGTGTTTTCCTGAATAGAAGTAGGTGGCATGGTGGCGCAGTGGTAGCGCTGCTGCCTCGCAGTTTGGAGACCCGGGTCCTCCCTGCATGGAGTTTGCATGTTCTCCCCGTGTCTGCGTGGGTTTCCTCCAGGTGCTCCGGTTTCTTCCCACAGTCCAAAGACATGCAGGTTAGGTGGACTGGCGATTCTAAATTGGCCCTAGTGTGTGCTGGGTGTGTTTGTGTGTGTCCTGCGGTGGGTTGGCACCCTGCCCGGGCTTGGTTCCTGTGTTGTGCCCTGTGTTGGCTGGGATTGGCTCCAGCAGACCCCCGTGACCCTGTGTTCGGATTCAGCGGGTTGGAAAATGGATGGATGGATGAATAGAACTTTAATCCTTTATTAATAAACAAGGTGACTTGTTGAACAACTGAATCATTGATATGGTATGTAAGTCGTTGTGTTGTTCCCTCTATTGAAGCTCTCTATACATTATGAAACTTTTGAAACTCTGTATATAAAGTTGGATTAACTATAATAAAAATGCAAAATTTCATGTTCTGAAGTAACGTTGGTTTTTGTGGTGTTAACGACTTCCCAGTGAAATTCTTGAAACTCCATCAAGCCTGTATTTTATATTGTACAGACAATAATATAAATGCAACATTTTGTGCTGTCTTTGAGTGTCGTGGGATTTTTTTTGGATTGGTTTTATTTTGTGTTCCCTCCCATTACAACCCCATTTCTTGTTGGAACTTTTGAAAGGCCTTAAAGTCTAGATTTTAAGTTGTATTGACGGTAATAGGCACACAAAATCTCATTTAATTAGCGCTAGACCCGTGACTTAGCGTCACTTGAGCAATGGTATAGATGCGTCTTGCATAATACACAAGGTTTAGTCGGGCTGTAAAAGTGCCAACAACGTTGGTACTGTGCATAAGCATCAGACGAGAGTTACCTGGGCAGCGATGCAGATGCGTCTTTTCCACACCTCGCTTCATAATGTCTACGAAATGCCTCTCAGAAGAGATGGCAAGATGAATCTCTCTTCAGGCAGTGAAACTGAAACAGTCAGTGGAACCGAAAGAGATTCTGGTGAATCTGAAAGAGACGCTCACGTCACTCGCACATGTGCAGTGTGCTGTTCATATTATAATTATTATTATACTTTCTACACTTCTGACTTTTTGTGTTTTTCATGTTTTATAGTAGAAGGATGAGATTTTGAAGGTAGTTGAGTAAATCGATTTGAGTAATTTGTGTAAAAAATTGCCCAGAGGGGAATGGGCAGTCTAATGGTCTGGAACCCCTACAGATTTTATTTTTTTTCTCCAGTCTTTGGAGTTTTTTTTTGTTTTTTCTGTCCACCCTGGCCATCAGACCTTACTTATTCTATGTTAATTAATGTTGACTTATGTTTATTTTTTATTGCGTCTTCTATTTTTCTATTCTTCATTTTGTAAAGCAGTTTGAGCTACATTTATTTGTATGAAAATGTGCTATATAAATAAATGTTGATTGATTGATTGATCTGTTTGTTTGTTGTTTCCACCTCAACTTTCACTGGAAATATGTATTGTCATGACTGTCACAATCGTCTCGAAAAACTGCTCGGTTGTAGTAAAACTGCATGCTCATGCTACAGAATTATATTTCCACTCACTCCATTTAGAGTTGTAGACCCGTTCACAGAAATCAAGGTCAAGCAGAAGGCTGGCAATGTCCGTACTTCTATATCCCTTACTGTAGGCATCATCATCTTAGATTATTTGAAGCATCAATCAGTTGGCTTGCTTTCATCATTGTACAGTACAATAAAACTTATTTTGTGTATAGCGCTCTTTACTAAGTGCGTGCACAGAGCACTGTGGGCAATTTTCAGTCAAAATTCAAGTAGTGTGTGGGTGACACCTGGTACCCTTACCCAGCTAAGATGACCAGAAATAGCATCTACAGGGCATTGTCTCCCCCAGACTGATAGATGGCAGTGCCACAGTTTCACATAGGGCGTCATGGGAACTAAAGTTCTCGTGGGTGTTGCCAGGGGGTGCTGTAGGGATGGGGGAGCCCTACTTCATGGATGATATAAAAGGAGCTGCCTACCACTGCTTAGGGAGTCAGAGTCAGCAGAGGTGGTAGTGGCAGAGAGAGTTTGGAAGAGTAGATTGCTGGGTGGTTGCAGCGTGGGAAATGCTTATAGGAAAGGTTTCCCACAATAAAAACCCTGTGCTTGCTACACTTGTGTCCAGAGCCTGTCTGTGTCTGGTGTTTGGGTAGCTAAAGTGCCCCCTGGTGCCCACAACAGATTATGCTAATTACTAAATACAGAACTGGCACACATATAAATACAGATCTGTTAAAACACACTGAGAACAAGACCTTTTCATGAATTAATTGACAAACTATGGCCAGTTAACAATGGAGGAGATTAAAACTGTAAATGAAAAAATCAAAAACAAAGTCACAGTTCTGGAGACCTCGGCTAACTGGGTTTGTACCCGCTACCTCGTCCTGGGTTTTCCATAGTGGAGTCTGTGCTGGCTGTCCACTCTAACAAGAGATACTTTCCATCTGATGATTCCAATGCTCCATTATCTGAGATGATTTTTCCATACAGAGGAGAGAAGCCTTGCAAAAGAACAGTGGAACCAAATGGTACATCCAGATACAGAGAAGAGAAGCACTTTAAAGTCACCAACGTCTAATCTTATAGCTATATTTAGGAAAACCCATGGGTAGTATAGTTTGGGTGTCGTTATTAAACACATTTTTGAACATGCTGGAATGTGAACTGATCAGCACAAGTGTGTTTAAGTATCTGGTTTCAATATATGCTGTGTTCTTGATTCATCCGGAATATGTCCACTAGGCCTGCTGCACTACTCAGAGTTTAACGGCGTAGCTCATGCAGATCAGATCTGAAAAGTTTGACTAATGGTTGGCACATATGTGATATATATATATATATATATATATATATATATATATATATATATATATATATATATATATATATATATATATATATATATATATATATATTGAATGTGCATGTGAAGGTTTTGCACAACCCGTACTGCCACATGAAATGCCGCTCCACGTCTTCAGGGATATTGGTTTTTTTCTGCAAACCACTGCAAACTTCAACTCTCTTTAATTCAGAAATCCCAGAAAGCTTTCTTGGTGGAATGTTCTGGAAAGTCAGACGAACTGAGCAACAGAAGGAGCCTACAATTATCCTCCACCAAAGATGGAAAGGTCCCCAATTACATGCAATGTGACATCCAGTTTAACACTCAAGCACCCAAACTTCCATAAATTGCTCTTGTGGAGCACACAGAAACATGCCTTTTTTTTTGTAGCGTGAGAGAGAACAGTGCCCAGCCTCAAAAGTATCATAAAGCTTCTCAAATTTTCTTTGTTTAAATTTTGCATTTACAATAAATTGCCAAGAATTCATATTTCTTCACATGAAGTAAGCACATGGGGTTTCTCTTTTCAAAAGACAAAAGCAGCCATGTTAACACATCATATAATGAATCACTGCAGACGTCACGGTGAACCGTAGGAACATATCCCAGCAAACTCTTGTAGACGCAAGGTCTAGATACGGTAGGCTGGCAGCCCACCACTGGGTGCCACTCTCACACTCACCTGTCCTGGGCCAAATTCAGGGCAGACAATTAGCTCCACGTGTGTGTTTTTAACAAAAAGCTGAGACCAAGTGAGGCACGACCCAGGTACAAAATACTTAGGGCCAGAGACCACCTAATCAGCTCTTGAAAACCCTAAAAGCGAGAGGTCCCTGAAAATAAATTCTAAAAGCATGTTATAAATCACCAGACTTGGGGTAGTTACTCAAAGAAAGTAACCATTACAAGTGTCTAAATTCAGTACTTCTCTCAAATTGTATCAAGATGACTGTAGCCTTTACCAAAATAATCACATTACTAATTACTTTTATGTTACTCTCTACAGCAAACAAATCTATATCTATATCTATATATAAAATCCAACATCTGTCTGTCTGTCTGTCTGTCTGTCTGCTTTTCGTGAGAGAACTACTTTACGGATTTAGATTGGATTTTTTTTCCAGAATTTGCTTGAACATTCCGGTTGATTTTGCGACTGCTCTCATCGCGTTAAGTTCACTAGCAGCAGTGATTTATTCCTGCGAATCCATGAGAGACATAGAAGGCCTTGGTAGGTTACTGGGGTCCTCCTCACTCATGCTCTGTCCTCTGTTTGAGTCGCTCTACCTCTCGCCACGTGTTGGAGTGCACCTTGCCTCCTCTTAGCTAGCGGTACCTGTTTGTTCAGCAGACGTGATCATCTACAGATTGTTAAGGAGTAACGTTTGACGTTTTTGAGAGAGAGATCAGAGCTACGTGTGTTTTAGAGGGTAGCTGCTGATTGCCAGAGATATCACGGCCATGTGCTTTTCTCCCCATGTGGGGGATGCTCTCCCGTCAGAGCTGAACATAATCAGATGCAGTGCCAACGTTTGACAGTGGAGCGTACATACCTTCTGCTTGGCCAGAATTCCATTTTTTTTTAATTGATTTTTAAAGTATGTCCTTATTCGCTACTATGCAGGAGACAGCCAGTTTCAAATAAATGTGTTGTTTATAAAAACTCTTACGTTGGCCTTGTCTCTTAAGCCATGGGTTTGCCACTTTTCATCTCTCCTGAGTGGTCTTTAGAGTTTTCAGAGCTGAACGCGATCAGATACAGTGCCAATGCTTGACGTGGGAGTGTACCTACCTTCCACTTGACCAGAATTACATTATTTTAAAATTTTGTTATTGCTTTTTAAAGTTTGTCCTGTTTCACTACAATGTGGGCAGAGTTGTGGGGGGCAGCTAGTATGTAATAATTGATCCCAAAATGTCCTTTCAGTATTTTGATCAAAAGAAAATAACAAGTAACAGTGAACATGAACTCAGCAGTTAAACAAGTAAATAACATCGCTGACATTAGAACTGTGCTATTTCAAATATAACAAGCAGCTACTAGATATCCTTAGTTATTGCCAATGAAAAAAATCATAATAATGTAATATATAATACTGAATGGGTGGCACGGTGGTGCAGTGGTAGCACTGCTGCCTCGCAGTTAGGAGACCCGGGTTTGCTTCCTGGGTCCTCCCTGCATGGAGTTTGCTTGTTCTCCCTGTGTCTGCGTGGGTTTCCTCCCACAGTCCAAAGACATGCAGGTCAGGTGCATTGGCGATTCTACATTGTCCCTAGTGTGTGCCTGCTGTGCGTGTGAGGGTGTGTGCGCCCTGTGGTGGGCTGGGGTTTGTTTCCTGCCTTGCACCCTGTGTTGGCTGGGATTGGCTCTGTAGTTAGGATACAGCGGGTTGGATAATGGATGGATGGATAATACTGAATGTGTGTTTGTCTGGTGCACAGATTTACATAGCTGAAGTGACAGCATCTCTGGAAATCCCCCTTTGTAGTCAGTGCCTCCACTCCAGACAGCACTGGTACCCCTACTTCTGTTTGCCCAGTCTGAAAATCCCCTCCATTCAGCTTACCCCCAACTCATCTTACACAGATTCTTCATTTGTACAAGGGAACACCATCAGCTGCATTGTGTTACAGTACCCTGGGCACCGGGTACCCTGCTAGTTAAAAATTAAATGAATTTGACTACTCAAACACTTGCACACCTTGACTCAGTAAATGGTAAAATTGTTAGTGTGGCGGCCAGCTTACGAGAACATTTATTGATTGTATTGGGCTAAGTATCTGTAGTGTTTTTTGTCTAAAACAATCGACTGTATATGCTTGTATCTCTACATTTCTTCCATCTTGGTGCTTTTTACATTATCAGAAAAGGCATGTGGTGATCAAAAAGAATGCATTTTCAAATTTTGTTATTAATTTATCATATTGGCTAACAATTAAAGTATAGATTCAGTTACTTTAGTTGTAGTCTTGCAGAGACAGATGTAATTCATCCATCCATCCATTATCCTAACTACAGGCTCATGGGAGTCTGCTGGAGCCAATCCCAGCCAACAAAACCTGGGCAGGGCGCTAGCTCACTGCAGGGCACACACACACACACACCCGGGACAATTTAGAATTGCCAATGCACCTAACCTGCATGTCTTTGGACTGTGGGAGGAAACTGGAGCACCTGGAGGAAACCCACACAGACACGGGGAGGACATGCAAACTCCACACAGGGAGGACCCGGGAAGTGAACGCAGGTCTCCTAACTGTGAGGCGGCAACCGTGCCACCCGCAGATGTAACTCTCAAATGAAAATACAAGTCTGGAGACAACCCGTTAAAAAGTGTGTAGTGAGTAGCAGCTAAATCCTGCACTGCAATGGCTACACCCATACATGTATTTTAAACCTCCGCTGGGGTTTCAGGGAGAGAGCAAAAGATACTGAACAAAAGGCTTGACACTGAGAGAAATCAAAAAATGTGGCCACCTGGGGGCGCTCCAGCTCCCCAAATACTGGACACACACAGGTTCAGACACAAGTGTAAAAGCACACAGAGTTTTTATTGTGGGAAACTCTTCTCAGGCAAGCATTAAAACACTGTGGCTATTTTGTCACAGCATGTTTGCATTTCCAATTAGACTGTAACATTAACTCACTTTATTTATTCATTTAAACGTGTAGTCAGAAGGTGGATTTCATGCAGCCTCATCTGTGCATCTACTGGTGTGGTTAGGCAGATTTGGTAATTTGGGTGTTTAGAGTACTGAAATCTCCCATGGCTCTTCATTATCAGCTCTCCTTTTGATGGAGTGTGACACACCGTTTACTTCAAATGCATATTTTGCTGTTTGCATTTTCATTCGGTACTGTGTCTCTTTGGAGAAGCCTTGGGTACTGCTGGCTTGACTTTGTCTTGAATGAGCAGTTGCTCAGAGAGTCTTGAATGAGGCACATTACCTGCATTGTTACGGCATTACGTCTTTATGGCATGATTCCCCGAGGGTGATCCGGCTCACAGGAACCTCATTGAGGACCCGAGTGGCTGGACTAGGCCAAGGAGATGCCCACATAACACCTGTGACCCGACATTTGCGCGATAGACATAATAGCGGCGATTAAAATGTGCCGTCAAAATCGTGCCGACAAAATCGCAAAAGTTTCATTAAATATGAATTACTAGTTTAAAGCATATATAATAATGTTTATTTTAGAAGTCAATATTATGAGACGCGGCATGCCATCAGCACGGCACGCAAATAGTCCTTAAGATCACGACCTGCATATCTAGAAAGAATTGCAGCAAGGGCGTCCCACTCTCTTGGCCTCTCTCGCGATTTTGTCGGCGCGCATTTGTCTGTCGCGGTTTTGTCGGGGGACATATGTCTATCGCGCTTCTGTTGGTAAACCCATAACACCTGGCTGCAGCAGATAGATGGTCATTTCTGGAGGGTGGGACTGGACCGCGTGTTTGCCTGGGGGATTGCCAACCAGAATCCTGAGCTGTTTTGTCATGTGATGGGTGCAGCAACGTGCCGTACCAGTGCATGACCCCCAACCTGACCTGACCTGATATTTTTATAAGCATAGCTGCCAGTTCTTTCAAGCTTACATCGACTCCTACACTGTCATCATATCAGTGAACAGCAGAGAGCACACAGAACACCTTCGAGAACACATCTTTCACTTTTACCACAAGTCCATTACTGCCGTTGAATACCAATGTATAATCTGATGTTACGGAAAGGTTTTTTTCCATGGATCAGGTTCTGTTTATTTTTAAAACATGCAATGTGCTCTCTGCACATGAGACACACATTTATATTTTTTAGGGGACTTTTCAACTATATGCAGTTTGTCGTAATCAGCAGCTTGCTGTCTGTCAGACCAGATTAACAAGAGCATCGCTACTCTTTGCAGCTGAAAATCATCTCCTCTACTTCATGAAGTGTTGGATTGGCTTAAAAATGTGATAATCAGTGAGCTGTTTAATTGTTCCCACCCTGTTTAAAGCAAAATTCACTCATGGTAGTCTCCAGACGTACTGTATATATTATATGTCTGGCTTCAGCAAGGCTACCTTACTTTTATGTAGATTTTACATTTTCTCTAGAAGAACATTAAAGAAATGTGCTGAAAAAAATTGGAATGGGTATCAGAATCAGAAAACTTTATTAATCGCAAGGGAAATTACTGTACATTTTACAACAGCTTTTTTACTTGATTGGATATTAAAGACTTTTCTGCCTCTGTGAATGTAATTCCTAATTCTAACGTCAGCATCACACATTTATAAATTTACCAGATACACACCACAGTTTGCTTCGCTCCATCTTCCTTAAACTAGAAACGGCCCCTCAACATTAAACATGTTCAGTTTGTCTCCCATGCTCTTTAACTAACCAGAGTTGCCGTGCTGTTCAGTGACCTGGTGACAAAATGGTTCAAAGCATACACCTGCCTTTATCTGCAAGATGAAACTGCCATTTTGGTGTTGCACACCCAACATCTATGTGCGTGTGTCTGATGAAAAGTAGCTGTTCTGCATGATGTTCTTCAGAAATACAAAGAGATGTGGCTTTTACTTACAGGCTGCATGTCTGTGTGTCATGTCTACTTAAGATTAGCATATTCTATAAGTATTCTACATGGCTATTGTCATTTATTGTATTTTCCATAGCCCCAGAGTAAGATCTCAGTGGTCTGAAAACACTGGAGCACTAATATGATCTTCTGATTCCCAAGGAGTATTTCACACACTGGACACCATTAGTTTGCTGTGAATCCTCATACTGTATTCTCAAATACCAGGTGAATTTGAATTGCTCCTCATTGGAACATACAAATCTTTAGAGGAACTATGACTGTAAACAGTTTTTTAATGCCATACCACTCCAGGTCTGAACCTTTGACCTGTGTAGCTTGTTCTTTATTCCCACGTCTGTATGGGTTTTCCTCAATGACACATTTGAGGCGAATTAGTGACTTCAGTTGTGCCCAGTGTAAGTGAACGTGGTTGTGTACATGAGGTTCCTGCCTTTGTGACCATGAGATTGGTTTATGCATGATGAAGAAGTGGACAGAAGGATGAACATGTCTCTGGATGCAAGGGGGTGGCCAACTCTGGGTGGCACACCACTCCATCATCAGGTACACACATGCACACGCCCATACCATGCCAGTTTGGTGTCACCAGGGGATGCAGAATACAGTATGTCATTGGGCCTAAGCCAGGTACCCATTTCTGTTTATTCTTTCAAGTCAATTTACAATAGCATGTTTACCAGGAAAAAAAAATCAAATGGGCAAACTCAACACAGAAAATGGCTTAGCTTGACGTCAAATTGAAGTCCCCGGAACTCAGAAGCACCATTGGCACTAACCAGTACAAGCCCCTCCAACACAGACACACTAAGTACAGAAGTCACCCAGTCCCCTCAGAACACATATGGGTAATGCTGCTGTCCAGTTCGTGACTCCAAATGGGCCCTCTGCTTTCTCTTACGGTACCAATGAAACATCTTTGGTTTGCTTGGCTTGATGAAAAATGATTTTCCGCTTGTGTGCAGAGTGAGAGGCTTGCAATTAGAAAGGCATTGACTAAGCAACGTTTGCTCTCCCGTTTCTATATTTGTTCAAGGTCAGGCTCTCCTTACTGTCTCTATGATACGGCTTGAAGAAATTAGTCAGGAGGCCTGGAGCACAGATTGGCGGAGAAGGATGTCAACTTTGAAGCTCTTCACACTGTAGAGCCTTGCAGGACTGGCTTGATCACGTTCTGCATGACTGCAAGTATCACAAGTGATGTCAGAGTATTATCTTCTGAGGACAGGATTTAAGAAGATGTGAGCCTGAATGTTTTCATCTTCCATGGACTGCATGCAGCCACTTCACCAGCGGGTAGTGCCATCAGGTTCTCTCCACCCTGAGGGTGGCCTTGAGAAAACTTGGCCTACAAAAGAGAGACCTCAGAGCAGGGACAGGCATATACTCCTGCTTGGAAAATGTGGTAGCCCTTCCTTAGTATACTTACAGTACTTAAGGTCAGGCAACTGTGGCCTAGTGATGTGGGAAGCAGCCCGGACACAGACAGGCAGACACCGTAGGTTGAACACCCAACACATGTTTATTGTACATATTTTGTTTACAGTGCAGCACACAACAATGCCTTTGCCTCTCAAGTCCACCACCACTCTCCTCCCGAGCTCTGTCCTTCTTCCACCTGACTCCAGCCCCTTTTATACACACCCGGACGTGCTCCAGGTGCCTCCTGATGAGCTTCCGCCGCCCCTTCCTGGTGTGGCGGAAGTACCGACTGCACACCCCGAAGCACTCTGGGTGTCCCTGGTCTTCTTCCCCCCAGCTCTTCCGGGTGTGGCGGAAGTGCTGAGGGCCAGGGCTCCACAGGCATTGGGGCGCCCCCTGGCAGTGACCACAGGGCCGTATAGGGTTGAGCTTCTAAGCTCCGTTCCTGTGGTCCCCAAAACTACCAGGGCGGTCGCCCCCTCATGGTCTGGAGGAGGCGTAATCCCTCCTCCGGTCCTTCTGGGTGTTACAGCTGGGTACCACAGTGGTTAAGGAATTAGGCTGTAAATGACAAGACTACAGTCTGGGGCCCACCAATGAATCAGTGTAAGACTCCCAGAAGTCACCTGGTTATCCAGTTAGAGAAATATAAAATGATTGTGTTGTACTTTTAAAACACGTTCATATGCTGTTCACTATAGAAGGTCATTATTTAAAATGAAGGGTGCTGTTTTATATGCTGGGACGAACAGCAGTATGGTGCTTAGTATTGCTGCCTTGCCATTATGTAGGTGAGGTTTGTATGTTTTCTTTGTGATTGGATGGAGTTTCTCTCCAGGTTTTCCCATTTTCCTCCCAGAGACATTCAGGCTAGGTGGATTGGGAACTCTTAACAGTCCCAATGTGAAGGACAGTAGATACAGTATGTGTGTGTGGATTGCAGTCACAGCCAGGGCTGCTTCCTAACTTTCATTTATAAATGGAAGGATGGATAGACATTATAATGACCTATTTAAAAAAAACATTTAAAACATTTTTATAAAAAAGAATTGTTACGTTCCCAAGGGACACAAGACAAAAAGAGTTTGAGTGTGCAAGGGACCCCAGAATGGGGTATACAGTAAATGGTCACAGCTAACCAAGGATAAGGAGTCAAAAACAAGAGTTTAGTGATTCATACAGAGTGGCCAACAGAGTAACATTGAGTCAAGATGAGAGGGAAAAGTTATGGACGTGATAAGCAGGCAGTTACTCATTGCTGGACAGAAAGTTCTTTCTACAGCAGGCATGTCTCTTTACACCTGTTTTGTTGTTTTTGTAGAAATGGTATTAAGGATGTTGGGTTGTGCCAGGCAATGACAGTCATGCAGTACTTATCAGGTAGATGAAAAAATGCAAGGATTCAATCTACAAAAAGAATATCTGCTGTAAGTTGTATAGTGCATGGTATTCACATGGACACATGTTACTTCTGGGCACTGTGCTGACTCCAACATCCACTTTAACTACTTGTTGGAAGAACTTCAGCTCACCAAAAAAATAAATTGCTCAGCTTGTTGGTGCAACAGACCCTTGTTGTAAAATGGGTTGGCCTCGGCCTATACAAAGGGCCGTCTTAACAGCATCAGAGGCAAAGTAGTGTGCTGGGGCCCCCTGTTCTCAAAACAGAAACATACATAGGCATCAGAAACATCGTGAGCCCCTATGCTCCTGGGGTCCCCAGCCAGTGCCCATATGTTAAGATGGCCTTGTGCTGTAGCAACACCAAGAGGTGTAGATAAATCCAGTTTAACCTAATGATGGGAGGGATACGAATCTTCCCACAATATAATAATAACATTGTTAAGGTGATCCAACAGGTTGTACAGTCATGGACCAAAGTTTTCAGCTATGACATCTTCTGAGAAATGCAGTCTGATTCTATTTAAATGTATTATCTACAAATAACACTGGCTAGCAGGGAGGGTCAAAGAAGAAGTGAAAATAGCATATTGCCAATAAAATCCTGGCATTAGAAGGTGACTGGGCAGAAAGCTTATCAATCTCCCCACCTTCAACTTGTAACAGTAATTGACTGAGTTCACTTTCAGTCTATTGCAGGAATGTTGCAGCCACTTCATCAGGCATATATTGTACAGTACTATCCAAAGCAATGGAAATGGGCTGTCAAGGGTTAAGTTCAACATGGCTCTGTAACCCACCATTACTGTACATTCTTCAATATGGCCACCTTAGAGTTTTAGATAGATAGATAGATAGATAGATAGATAGATAGATAGATAGATAGATAGATATGAAAGGCACAATATAATAGATAGTGTCACAGATGACCGGGGACACTGCCCGGCCGGGACGCCTGGATAGTCCCTGAGTTGGACAATACTTCTCCTCGGCCACGAGATGGCAGCCACCTGGGACTTTTTGGGGACCACAGGGACGGAGCTGGGACGCTCTGCATTAGAGGACGTGGCCACCACCAGAGGGTGCCCGGACAAGTAGAGAAGCCACACCAAGAAGTGCTGCTGGAACTAATTACAAGGATACCCGGAGTGCTTCCAGATGCTTTCCTGACACTTCTGCCACACCAGGAAGTGACATCAAGGGAAGCACCTGGGGCTCATCCAGGTCATAATAAAAGGGGACGCCTCCCTCCAGTAAACGAGCCAGAGTTGGGAGGAAGGAGACGAAGCTTATGAGGAGGACAGGAGGTCAAGGAAAGAGAAAGAGAAGAAGTAGAAGAAGAAGAAGAAGGCAAAGGAAGAGAGTTGGTGCTTGCAGACATTGTGGTGCTCAAACAGTTAATCAAGAAGTGTGTTTTGGACATTCTGGTGTCGGTCTGTCTGTGTCTGGGGGTACACGTTCCACAATAGATAGATAGATAGATAGATAGATAGATAGATAGATAGATAGATAATATTTATGTGTCTCTTGGGGAAATGTAGCCTTTACAGAAGCTCAATAAATATAGAAATACAGGGCTATTCAAAATGAAAGAGCAGATTTCAAGAATTTATTTCAAACAAACTGCATAAGACAGAAACACATTCCGCACATCACTGTATAGAGGAAAGTTACAAGTTTAAAAGCCCATCTAAAAGTACCAGTGAATGCCACTGAGTGCTGTTTCTCGTTTTAGTAAAATGGCGAAAACATTGTTCAAGTGCAACGTGAATTCCGCTGACGCTTTAACAAACAGCCGCCTCGTCATAAGCAAATTTATGAGTGGCATAGAAGAAGGTTGCATATGCAAATGTAAAAGCACTGGTCGTCCATGCACATCAGATGAAAATGTCGAGCATATCCGAGGTCTGTTCGATTTCAGTAACTAGGAACCAGTTGACTCATGTGTGGCAAGAAATGGTCTACCGTTTTGATGTTTGTCGCGTTACACATGGTGCCCATGTTGAGTGCATGCAACCTCAAGGACCATCAGACCAAACTTTGAACTTTCCTCTATCCAGTGATGTGCGAAATGTGTTTCTGTCTTATAGAGTTTGTTTGAAATATATTTTTGAAATCTGCTCTTTCATTTTGAATTGGCATGTATTATTACATACAACAACAACTTTTCCTCCAACACAAAAGAAATATAAGAAAAAAGACAACTTCTGAATTGGCTAAAAAAATAAGAGACCAGATAGAGTGAGGCATTATAAAGGCGTATTGCCAGAGATATAGAAGAGGATATAATTTAACAAAAATATTTACACGTATCCCCCACAACCTCGAAATGGTTTGACATTGAATGAATGCAGTGTATGCAGTTTGAAGTGTTTATGAAATTAGTTAGTTTGTTCCATATTGTTGTGGAACAGGCCAACATTGCAGTATTCCTCAGGGCTGAACCCGATTACGACAACTACGGGGGCATGGTAGTTAAAAACTGGAAACACAGCCCTGTCGGGATATTTGGGTACTGCCAGAGGAGAGCTGCCCTGGTTTCCACACAAAGCCGGAAGTGCTCTGGACGACTTGGATGTGACACCAGAAGCCACTCCCAGATTTAAACGAACACCCGCAGCTTCACGTATTTGAGTCAGAGTCAGGAGGCAGCAGGCAGCACTCAACTGGAGGCGGAAGGAGAGAGTTTGTATTTGAGTATTGTGGCTGGTGCTCCTGTAAAGAAAGTGTTGGTGGTGAATAAAAACCTTTTATTTGAACCAGAATTGTGTTTGGGCATTATTGTGGTTACAATTTATTATAACGGGTGAAGGTAAGAAAGCAAATATTTATGTGTTTTTGACTGTTTTTGTCATTACTCTCTGAAAACAAGTGTTGCAGCTATCACCTAACCTTTCTTTTTAATTACAAATAATTTCTCAGCTCTAATGTAACTAGTCTTGGAATTATTAGCATACTCATCATCATCATCATCATTATATTTTAATCTTAATCTTTTTCCTGTTCCCTTTCTTGAAAATGAATATTTTTTTCTGGCACAACAACTTCCTCCTATACGTATATAGCACACTTCCTCATTGCAAGGCTCTTTAATTATAAGAGAGAGTTATAGTGGGAGTATGGAAACTACTTCCCTCTTAATACTGGGATATTTGGAAACACAATAAGGCTCTTTAAAGGCAGTATTTTTTGTTTTTGTGTATTGGTTGCACATATAAAGAGATTCTTTCTGCAGCTAACCTAAGAATACGCCATGTAGACTTGCGTCAGTGGGTATCAAATCTTTCATTACCATCGGCTGAACTTTTTTGATGTAGTAAAGCTTTTTTAGTTTTCCTGGTTTTGTCTCCCAATTATTACACCATTTCTTGTAAAAACTTTTGAAAGACCTTAAAGTCCAGATTTTGAGTTAAGTCAGATGGCTGGTGGTAGGTGCAATCATCTTGATGAGACAATGGCATAGATGCAAGAAGGTTACACTAACATCATAAAGAGCATACCACATTATCTTTAAAGATTAAAGCAATGATGAGAAAGCTGAAAGTAAAGCTCAAATAAAATAGCAGATTCAAACAACCGGAATAGACTGGAATACGTTTCACACTCTCTAGCTAACAGAGTCCAAAATTTACAGGAGTTTCTAAGCCACCACCAAATTAGAAGTCCTCTAGCTGGAGCAAGGGATCCTCTGAGTGGACTTAGTCAAAGATGCTAGGAGGCATCCTCGCCCAGATGCCTTCACTCGAGCAATCTCAATCCAGAGAGGCAGTGGCACCACTCCAAAGTCTGCCAGATTGCTGATGTCCTTATCCTGCTCCGGAATGTGCATTTAGCAACCCTTTGGAAAAATCTAATATTTGCCGTTTGTACTTGTTATCTAATCTTTTCAGAAGTTATGAACAGTTTGAGGTTATGGGTGGAAATGAATGGCTGCTAAAATGACAATTTCACTTAAATATCAGCTCCTGATTTATCTTGATCGACCAGTATTGTGCGTGAGACACACTATTGTTCCAGTCCATTGCTCACTCTCACTCTTACAATCCCTATGCCCCTACTTGTCAACAATGGACCAAGACACGCACCTCCATGAGCGGCAGCCCACCAATAAATAGTCACACATCTAACTCTAGAGGTGAGACCTGATGGTGGGTTTAGAGAAGCTGACCTGCAGTGGTCAATCCATTCTATTTAAGGAGCACACCATAAGCTCAGGTTAGTAGGTTTCGTCCTTGGGTTTAGGAGCAAACCTCTGGAGAGACAACTTCGCTTGCTTCCAGGAAACAACACATGACTTTGGCTTCGGAGATGAAACCAGAGTTTTGTGGAGTGCTCATTTTAAAGGAAATCCACAATCTCATACTTGGAGGTGCTGACCTGGAGACAGCACCCTTTCTAGCATTAGACCACTTCAAATATGGAGGTAATGATCAAGAACAACTCCTTCAGAGGAACGTAACTTTTAATATAATGACAATTAAAAAGTCGTTTCAAAAGAACAGGAGAGGAAATTGGACAGCTGATAGACTCCAGACGTGAATTCCTAGTAACTCTGAATAAAAGAAAGAAACGTGGTTTCCTCACTCCCATAAAAAGAATGGTGTCTTCAGCAATAACCCAAACCAGTTCAGTTTCTTTGAATGGTGCAGTCCGTACAGGAATCTCACTAAAGAGGAAATCTGTTCTCATTCCAACCCTTTCTTGTTCTGGTTTCAAAACTGTGAGTATTCTTGGTGCATTAGGTGCAAGACAGGAACCTAGCCAGGCAGAGACGCCATTCCCTTTCAGGACCCTCTCCCACTGAGCCACCAGCTACTCCAAAGTGTGCACATCCACGAAACACAGCCATGGGGAGAATTCAAATTCCATACAAACAGTATAAACGCAGGTCCCTGGAGCTGTAAGGGGAGTGCTAACCGCTGCACCACCATACCAGCCAGCAACAAAAACAGAAATGAACACCACGCCATGCTATATGCCAAGCAACTTTACATAATAACAGAGTTCTTTGCGTGATTGGAGTCTGTAAATTTATAGAAAAACTCAGTTCATATTGTAAAAATCAGGTGTTGATGTGTCATGGCATGAAAATGTTTTTCATTACATTTTTGGAGCATGATCTCACAACTTGCAAAAAAATGTACACACCCGTCTAACAGGTACCTTTAAAGTGGTAAACAAAAGTTTGAAAAAAGCTCAAACATATTTTCATTTCTTTACATTTTTTACACTCACTCACATCCTTAAGCTCAAATGCATAGAAAACTGCATAAGAACCGAATACGTCAATCAAACAAAAACGACCCTCAGCCATCCATCACCTGCATAACGCTGTTCCAAACCATTGCTAAAAACCTCCAGAGAAAAAAAAAAAAGTGCCAAGCAACCTAGCATGGAATTTTTTTATGCTTAAATGATTAAAAAAATGTGAGCACCGCAGTTTGTGCAGATCCTCCTGAATATGTGCCACACCTTGGGCCATTGTCTCTTGAAGCTCCACCAGACCCAACCCAGGCCATAATTCCTTGAACAGACTCCAGAACACAGCCACAGGATCCACTTTATGAAGAAATACTAAACAACACTCTCACTTTGGAGCACAACATTCAGTTAATATCCCCTAAACCCTTCTCTTGAATAGACACAAGATGCTCATCTCTCCAGGTTTCACCAAGATTTCCATTCTCCAGTCTGATAGAAGAGAAGAGATTCTAGGCCTTCCTATTATCATGACTAGTTGATGGACGCAGATTTGGGAGGCTGGTTGGATGGATGACAATAACAGAATTAGATGACCCTCCTGTCAGATTCACTTACATGGAAAGATGGAGGAAGATACCTGAAGATTCCACCAAAACCAGTGCTCGGACTGCTGTTCTTTTAAATATATATAAACAGTCTGGATAAGAATATAAATAGTAAGCTGCTTAAGACTAGAGATGACACTAAACTAAGTGGAAGGCCGGAAAATGTAGAATCAGCTGAATTAATACAGGCCTGGACAGCTTAGGTTAGGTAAGGTTAACATTATAAGATTTGAATGCACGATTGCAGGTTTGAAACTTGAAAGAACAGCTGATAAGAAGGACCTAGGAGTCATTGTGGTCTCTGTCACTGTCTACATCCAAATAGAAGAGATCAGGAAGTCAAATAGGATGTTAGGTTACATACCACAATGTGTGGAGTACAAATCAAGGGAGGTTATGCTGAAGATTTAAAACACACTGGTGAGGACTCATCTGGAGTACTGCGGGTCACCATATTGCAAAATGATTTAACAGCGCTGGGAAAAGTCCAGTGAGAAGCAGCTAGGTGGATTCAAGGAATGCCACATACTGTATGGCATGAGCTTTGAGGAAAGTATGAAGGAGTTGCACCTTTTCAAGCAAATGGAGATTAAGTGGTGACATAGTAGAAGTTCTTAAAATGACAAAGAGAATTAGATTGGTGGACTCCATCTGTTCCTTTAATATGAATCCTTCAACAAGAATATGAGAACAGAACTGGAATGTGGTTAAGAGCAAATTTTGCACAAATGTTGTAAAGGTTTTTCTTATACAGGGAAGCACAGACACATCGAATAAACACAGGTAGTATGCTAGAGGAGTGGACTTTAGGGACCTGCAAAACTCAACTCGATGTTCTTCTTAGGACTGCAAACGTAATGGGTGAATGGTCTGCTTTCATCAAAATTGTTCTGGAGTTCTAATGTTCTAAGAGAAGACTCCTTCCTAAATCTTACAAAGTTTCTACGCTTCCCTTTTTCGAATTTGACTAGAAACAGCAATTAATAGTTCCTAGCCTCCCATTTTTGCTTTGCTTTTGATTCGTCAAAAATTTTGATCTCAACAGATCTCAACGTTTTACGGTCCCCCTGATACCGAAAGCATCAATATTTCAATGATGGGTGTGTGTTTGTCTGTCGGAGTGTGTCTTTGTGTCACAGTTTCTTAAGGATGGTCCAGAGCTAAAAATGGCTGGACGGAAAAATGGCAAAGTCTGTTATGAGATGACAATATGCTGATTAGTTTTTGAGCCAAATCGTGCTCTAGAAGAACCCTCAAATATCGTAATTCTGCAATTAATTATGAATTCTTCTTGTCAATTGCAATTGTAGTGACCTATTTTATGATCAGAAAAATCAGCATCAGAACAGTAAATAATGACTGAAATGTTATAGAATAGTTGACTCCTAGGGCGCAAAGCCTACTGATGCTCACGTCTGAATTTTTTGACTTAAAACAACAGGCTCCCAAATTATTCTTTGAATTCAGATATAAAATCTCTTGCAGGACTTCTTCTTTCGAATTTGTGCATAGGACTCAAATCTTATACGTTGCCAGCTAACAAAATGGAACCTCTGGTGCTTTGCTTCAGATACATGGCAGACATAAGGATATCCTCAAGAGCAAAAATGAAGTTCAGATAACTATGCCACACGGCACCAAATGACCAGTACCTTCACATGATAGGAAGTTTGATTTTACACATGTACCCTAACAAAATCATGGGAACCCAGCCACCAGTGCAATGATTAGATGTGTGTTCGGATCAAAGTAAAGATCCGTAGAATTGGCCAAGTGGTGCCCAGTGCCTAATACAGGCATATGAAAAGGCAGCTTGACCAATTTTAATATTCAGCATCTGCAATCTGGTGACGGACTTCCACTACCTTTACGTGTTAGGGGTCTTTAGATTCTACTTATGAACCCTTATAGAGACCGTGAAAAACCAGACCATTGAAACCAAAGATGAAATTACAAGAAATATCAGTTGGACCCTGGACCTCCAAGATCTGGAGACTCTTCCATCTTGTGCCTTTTCAAACCTCTCAGCTGGGATAATAAGTTTCATAAACAAAGTCATCAAGAACATGGGGAAACTTGGTAAGGGTAAATTTCACACAAACATTAGGAAGTTTCCACAGACACCTGGAATAAGTGACCAAGTAGTGTTGTAGACAGTAGGACCTTCAAAGCTCAACTTGATGTTATTTTAGAAGAATTAAGTGGATAGGACTTGCAAGCTTTTTAGGATAAATGGCCAGTTCTTCACTAGACTGTTCTAATGCTATAAATTCTAGGAACTCAGCCACTTGATGACTGTGGTGCTTTCAAAGAGGAATGGTTTGAAACCATCTTTTAGTGACTACACCCTAAAATAAATAAGAAAGGCAAGCCATTGAGATCGCAATCACCCGTACCTTTACGGGACAGGTTCTCCAGTACCCGGATTGAAAGCCTTGAAGCCAGTGGGCCTGGCTATCAATGCAAAAACAGAAAGGCACAAAGCCAGCAGGACATGATGCTAGAAGTGACCCTCTGAACCACTTGGGATTGTAATGGTACACTGTTTATACAGAACTTCAACTGACATTACATAAATAACGTGCTCCTTTTCAGGCCTGTGCCATGTAAATACATGTACAGCAGTAGTAAACATGCCACTTCTGTCTCAAAGCTAGGCCAAGCATGGAGTTGCAGGCTCAAGGGAGATCCTGACTGCATACTGTGAGTATATGAATAGAGCTGCAACATTTAGGAGGGTGACTATTGAGTACCTGCAACAGGTGAGAAGGATGCATGGCAGAACCCCTTGCCAGAGGGACGAAGGAACCTTCACAACATGAAGGAGGACACTAGGCAGCATCAATTAGATTAATGATTGCCTGGCACTAGCAGTACTCTCACTGGCCAACTAAGTCTATTTGGGCAGTTGCTGTGGCCTGTCTATCTTGGCCATGTGAACAAATTTTCTGTTAAAAATGACTTTTACTATAGCTAAGGTATCACGTCCCTCACTTTGCTCTGGAATGAAAAACAAGGGAGAAGTTGCAAAGCCACCTGCGTTTTTTCCTGTGACACACATCTTGTGACGTAGTGCCTCCCAGGGTGAGGGTAAATGACAGCAAACTGAGCTCAAGCAGGTGTGAAAGTCTGTGCCAGTTTAATACAGATTTTTATTTTTGTATATCTTTTTTTCTCTTCCTGCCACCTGTCATTTGGGAGGAAATACTTCTGTTTTTATGAATCTAAATAAAGCAAAGTTCACCTGCAAAAAAGAACAGCCAGCAATCTCCACCTCCAGCAAGTGTCACATCTGCTCAGTGACAAAAATGTGCATGTTAAATACCAACCTCCATTACTTAGCCCATTGCCTCCTTTTTTGTGGGTAGCAGTTATCTTGACCACCTCTCAATTTGAACGTCTATGTAGTAAATGCCTGAGGAAAAAGTAAAACTGCCACAAAGCCTTCAACATGCCAATTATGGCACAATGGATGAGAATCCTGTCAGATCACTGCCAAGTATGGCACAATGGATGAGGATCCTGCTAGATCACTGCAACCAGCAAGTTTACCACCTAAGAAGTGAGTCACAAAGGCTGCTGGCAGTTGAAATGCTGAGTAAGAAAACACCTTCTTAATGAGAATGTGACCCACTGATGTAAACATCTGCTAAGCCAAAACTCCTAGCAGGAAGACCCTCCTGTCATCCACCGGCATTCAGGCGCAACAATTACCACTTAGCTTTGATCTAAACTGTCACCCAACTTATTACCTGATATTGCTTTATCTAAGATCCATGTGTGCTCCGTAAAGCACTTGGTGATGGAGCTGTCTGTGAAAGGCCTGTTCATTCACTATTATAGTAGACTAGCCATGTGCGCTCAACTACGTTGCACGTGTTAAAGTTGTCTGTGAAGGGCTCCCTGTTTAAACGCGGCTGCCAGTCATGAACTGGGCCCTTCGTCGCACAGCATTATGATTTTTTATAAGGGAAACAAAATTAAAAAAGAAAACCCTTGGATATTGATTCGATAGGAACGGCCTACTCGGAATCACTGTCCGAATAGTAATCATGTGGTGGTGTAGGAGCATTTCTGTTTCTGTCCGTTCACAGTCTGTCTTGTTTTCATGACGCTATCGTTTCCTCTCACGATGTCTTCTCAACCTTTCTCCAGTCTCGCAGGTTGCTTTGTGGCAATCCAAAGAGTAAGGCAATATACACGGAGCAATGGTTATAAAAGGGGGACACATTGGTATCCAGGCTCTTTAAAGCATAAATAGGGATCACTTCACTGACATGTGAGCAAGCCACGGTACAACTGAGAGACGCGCAGCACTCGCCGGCTACAAAGTAACAATAATAATTTCCGGAACGTGCTGTTACGTTGTCATTCATTTTACCCACTGTCTTTCTTTCATTCATATGTTACGTAGGCACGTACCTTTTATCTTCGGCAATCTCATTCTCTAACCAGGCCTCAGGAGCTAACCAGCGTAACACTGTCCACCACCACTTTCGTTATTCCGGCACATTGTTGACATCCATGAGTAACAACAACGTACTAAACTGGAAGGTGGTCTACGCATGCGTGGAATTCGGACAAACAAAGATCAAGATCTAAATGAAGATCTCTTTAGTTAATTTAAAGCACAACAATTTGTTTAGTTTGAATGTCTGTGTTTTGAGGTGTGACTGGAGTACTACAGTCTTCAGAAGTATAAGCCTGGAGGAGATTCTTAATGCAATGCCTATGTTTTAGCTGTCTCTCTACTGCCATCTAGTGCTTCTTCTTCTTCTAATTCATTCGCGGACAAACAAAGATCAAGATCCAAATGAAGATTGTATATAGAGATGGTAAAACAGAAGGCTGCTGGTTCAACCTGCACCACTGGCTCTCTGGGTAACACCATCCTGGTGCTCTTTGCTTGTGCCTCCCTCCACTGAAGAAATGTGGATTTGACAGCCCTGTGGATGTGGAAATGAGGAAACGTGGATTTGACAGCCCGCACAGATACTGTACATGTTCTCCATATATCTGTGAGGGCTTATTCTGAATTCTCCAGTTCCTAAAAAGACATGCAGGTCAGCCGGACTGGTGAGTATGAATTGGCTGTCTATAAACCCTGGGTTGGGTTGGCATCCAGTCCTTCTGGTATAGGTTACTAACATTCCAAGCAGACCCAAAAAGTGAGCGAATGAAAGCAAAACTATTAGGTAGGCATGATTTGTAAGCCACTTTTAATTCAGATATTTAAAGGTGGAGTTTGCCCTGTCTGCAATGTAAATTGTATTAGGGATTAGTTGGCATTTCTCTTCCTATCACTCTGGCTCCAGGTCTTCCATTGGCACCCTGAAGTCATTACTGAACTCTTCATGTCCAACACCCCCTAGCCAGTTAGATCACAAATGGCAGTTTAAACACTGCAAGCTCAGCTGACTCAGTACAGATGGAGGCAATCCATAATGAACAAATGTAAACAGCCAATTGAATGGCTCCTACTATATTTCCTGATTTATATACGTGGCCGCTAATTCAACTGATTTTTATTAATGCTGTAATATCCATTAAGCAGATTCTGGACTGCTGTGTTTGAACAATATTCACTAACCAACCAACAACCATCCATTCCAGCAGCGTTTTTGGCATGACAATTCTGATGGGGCCATGCCAACCAGGACTGTCCAGTATGTGTGCTGACTTCTTTAACGTTACTGCCATTTATCTAATGAATTATAGGTGACCAACTTTTGTTAAAATCTTGCAAGACATGGGAGTTGATGCACTTTTCATGCTGTACAAATCAATCAATGGGATGCTAGTGCCTGTCCTGGTATCCGATTATTGACTGCTGTGGGTGACTCATCACTGATGCCAACCACAGGCTGATGTGACTTGCCAGCGCTGTTAAACAATTAATATTGTAATAGCTGCATTCATACTCATTTCCTGAACGTATTTAACCCAATTCAGAGAGGTGAGAAGACAGAGCCCATCGCGGATTCACTGGGCACAAGGCTGCTCTGATATATTTATTGCCCAAGGTCAGTGCACAGATCCAGTAAGGCTGTTTGCAGTCATGGGATGGATGCGGACCCCATTCTATTCTGGAAACATACAAATCACCACCGCGAGGTAATCATGAGCAGTCTATAAAGCAGATATTTCTTCACTCGGGAGGACATATTTGTATGACTCAGGCGCCACCGCGAGTAGCAGCCTTTCTAGCAGCTCCTTGTACAACTTTATCTTTCTACCTTTTTCTTTGTGAATTTCCCCTTGGGATTAATAAAGTGTCTATCTATCTATCTATCTATCTATCTATCTATCTATCTATCTATCTATCTATCTATCTATCTATCTATCTATCTATCTATCATATAGTGCCTTTCACATCTATCTATCTATCTATTATATAATGCCTTTCATATCTATCTATCTATCTATCTATCTATCTATCTATCTATCTATCTATCTATCTATCTATCTATCTATCGATCTAAGCAGGTAATGCCATCATATTGAAACCCTTTAAACACCGACACCGATGTCTTGTCGACAAACCATCATTCTGTTACAATGCCAAAATATTTTTAAAGTGGATATCACTGCACCATTGATGTTCTGTTAAGAGCCAATAGATGCTGCTGGGAAGCTGACATACTCTTTATGAAAGTATGGCTATACTTGTGAATGATTCAGAACAGCATGCATTGTTAAAAGATTTTCAACAGACATACAGCTACATTTGTAAACCATTCATAAAATGTGATATGCATTCCAGTTTTTCTAGGTAGGCGCTGTAAAAGCACCTTTGAGTTGTCCTACTTTATTAATTTTTTAATCACTTGTTCAGTCATTTTCCAAGTTCCTTGAGCTATCTCCAATCTTGCCAAACATCCTAGTGTGTAATTTCTACTTAATTTTAATTTTGAGTTTCCCTTAGCCCTCGTTTTTTGAGTGGGTTGGCCGGTCCCTGCCTGTGCCCTTTGCTGTTCCCTCCTTTGCTGGACCTCTGTGTCCTAAAGCAGTCAGCTTCACTCTTTAGCATCCATCTTTGCACATCAGCGTTGGCAGCATTTACCATCTTACACTGCATGGACCCTCTCTGCCCACAAACGCTCTGATGCTAACCTGGAGGGGGGCAAAGGCCTGAAGTATGGTGGTCTTATTGGACAGCTGGAATGCTGATGACACAGATGTTACTGTATTGCTGAAATATTTGTAAATGCACTGCAGATATTCAAAACATATTGCCATATTACTAAAATTACTCTTACACAGACTGGTGAATTTCTGAAATACTTAACATCACACTTAACGGTGGTATTTCTTAAATCCAGTAACAGAGATACAGCTGTATTACAGAAATAATCATAATGGAAATTATGCTGAAACATTGGTAATATTTAACCTGAATATTAAGAGATTCATTGCTGAAAATTTCTATTGATCAAATAATGATTATATTAACATTGTTGAATTATTTAAAATATTCATAATGGAAATGATACTGAAACTTGTGTAATATTTAACCATAATATTAAGAGCTTCATTGCTGCTAATATGTACAGGGTGGTCCAGATCTAATTATGCAGATGCAGATCGTCTGGATGACTTTGATTTATGTGGGGACGATTCGAGTTCGGCGTGAAGACGATTCTTCATGTTGTCAGTTCCCACACTTCTCGATGGTCCGGGATTTTTCGGGTGATTTTCTATGTAATAAGCTTAATAATGTATAGTGTAATGAAAATTGCATAATTAGATCTGGACCACCCTATATTGATCAAAAAACTATTATATTAATGTTGTTGAATTATTTAACATTAATATTAACAGCTTCATTACTGAAAATTTGTATTCTTCAAAAAATCATTATATTAGCATTGTTGAATTATTTGATAGTGATGCTTTAATAAAAGTATTGATACATTGATCCCACTGCATGGATGAAAATACTCATAGACAGGTGACAAAACTGCAATGCAGACACTGCAACAATTGTGAAAAATCTATACAATAATTTGTATTGCACACACATAAAACTTTACAATTCTGAAATATGAATTAGATTTACAATTACTGTTGAATTGCTGCCATATTTTCTAAGCAGACATCACCATGGTGAAGAAATATTAACAAATGTCCATAGCTGCTGTTCTCTTCCTATAACCGTCATAAAGTGATACTATTCAGGAAGTGGACGTGGAGGTGGTCCACTCCTAAAAGTACATGGGGGTCCATGTCAGTGACAGGTTGGACTGGGCTCCTAACACAGACTTTATAAGAAAGGGCACAGCAGGCTCTTCTTCCTTAGGAGACTGCATTCCTTTAATGTGAGAAGTGATATCCTTCACATCTTCTACACCTCTGTGATGGCCGGTGTGGTGTGCAGGGCTGATGAAATCACTTCAAGAGAAGCCCACCGAATCAACAAGCTAATTAAAAGGGCAGGCTCAGTTAGGGGACACACTCCGGACCCCCCTGGAGTTTGTAGCAAAGGAGGGAATGAAAATAAAACGGAGTGTCGTTATGAACTATGCTGCACATCCTCTCTGTGACACACCAACGCTGAGGACTTTCAGTCAAGGAGTTATTCAGCAGAAGTGTGTGAAGAAACACCACAGAGGGCTCCTTTATACCAACAGCAATACATCTACATAACACCTCCAAGTCCAACGACTGCCAAGTTTTCGCTTTAACATTAAAGAGTAGTTTTTCTGTTCCTGTGAAAAACACCACATTAAATCCACCATGATTCAATGTTGTATACCAATAAAAGCTTCCAAGGGGGTGACTATTTTTAAGGGGTCTATATATTGATATAACATAAAAAATGAAACTTCCACTTTGAGGGGCAGCTTTACTAGGCTTCAAAGGAGCATCGGCCGAGAAGATGTTCAGACCAAGCAAGCAGCCAATTTGTTAAACAGTGTGGGAATAAAGCGGAGGTGCTGGAAGGCAGTTGTTGCTCCTGGCAGTGCCACCTCCCTAAGCACTGTTCCTGCCTAAGCACATTTTTTTTGTCTTTTGTACTTTCCAGGCTTTGAATTGTTGATATGGCATTAGTAATAACTTCCTCCTTGTGGACTTTGACTGACAAACAAACTGAAATCAGCCACAAACTGCTCAGAGTACATTCTTTGTCATTTTTTGTTTTTGTCATTAAAAAAATAGAAGATTCCTGAAGTAAAATATCTTCTGGTTTGATAAGTCTGATAACAAAGTGGATACAGTATGTGATTAACAGCCACCTCACCTGCCAAAAGCTACAAACAACTGCAGAAAAAAACGAATTGGAAGGGGAAATAAAAGCAGAAATCAGCTCACAACCTCTCCTTTGCCCTTTCACCAAGTCTGCCACACCTGTAATAGCAAATCATACATTTAGTTACCTTGAAAACTCGAAACTTATTGAAAGTTTAGTAGCTGAGGAAACTCAGCTTCTTGAACAGGGCTTTAAACCCCTTGGACCCAAGTCTGGTCAAAATGTCCAGAGCCAGCATGTTTAAACACAACTGTAGCAGCTCAAATTCTATTCTGAACTGCCCCATGTGAGGAGGGGAAAATGGCCACAAAGGTGGCGCGACAGGACAATCGTTACGTCATGGATGGCGTAATCATTTCAAAAAAAGGGAAAAAGCAGACGACCATGGATAAAACAAAAATAAGCAAATACAGGCTTCAGGAGGGCGGCAGTTGATCCGGACAAGTTCTTTTAGGGTCGGGATATACTCGACACTCGAGTTGAATGCTTCCGCATAGGCGTCATGGTTGCCATGCATTCCCAACACTCCTCTGAGCATCAGAAATTAACAAGACGTGTGCACGAGTTGCAGTACCAGTGAAAATTTGGGTGGCGCAGTGTAATGGCAAGCCGCATTGCAGCTCCAACAGGATCAACGTGCATGCTTCAATGTTTGAGAACTAGTTCAGTGCAGTGAAGCAAATCATCATACAAAAGTATTTATGGTGCTTTTCTTCATCCATCTTTTGCATAGGCAATGCAACCGTTACATATTCCTCCCCCGTAATGACGCAAAGGTCTTCACATACCATCTTCTGTGTTGCTGTTGCTGTCGTTTTTTGCACCTTAGCAACAACATCAGAGAGCAAAGAATTTTTATCATCAACATCTCGCTTCCCTCAGCACACAACACAGTGAAACTTGATGTTGTTCTCTCACTGTGATGATTTCTCACACTGCCACCTGGTGGAATCCTCCAGAGCTACATAAAGTATGTGCGCTAGTGTTGTCAGTACACGGCATGCGTAGCAGGAGCTTATGAATTGTACAGTGTCAGGTATATCCCGGCCCTTATACATCACACTCTTTACAAAAAAGTTGACGAAACTCTGAAATCTGTACAATGCAATGGCACAAAGCAGAACAAATGAGGGGCATTCGAAGAAAAAAAATCTGAAGAAAAAATGGGAATTTGGAGACAAACAAGGACTAAAGCTTCTGTAAAATAAGACCACCATCACCTCTTCAGGCACAGACAGTGATCGGCTCAGCATTAGATCTCTAACTGTTTCAAAAAATAAGTAAAGTGAAATCATCACTAACTGATGAGCCTTGATAACATCTAATCAAGCTTTATCAACTCTATTAAGAGTTTCATTATTATTATTATTTCATTATTTCATTCAAAATCAAATGTAATTGATTAATTAATGGGCGGCACGGTGTCGCAGTGGGTAGCGCTGCTGCCTCGTAGTAAGGAGACCTGGGTTCGCTTCCCGTGTCCTCCCTGCATGGAGTTTGCATGTTCTCCCCGTGTCTGTGTGGGTTTCCTCCCACAGTCCAAAGACATGCAATTTAGGTGTATTGGTGATTCTAACTTGTCCTTAATGTGTGTGTGAGTGTGTGTTTGTGTGTGTCCGCCCTGCGGTGGACTGGCGCCCTGCCCGGGAGTTTGTTCCTGCCTTGCACCCTGTGCTGGCTGGGATTGGCTCCAGCAGACCCCTGTGACCCTGTAGTTAGGATATAGCGGGCTGGGCAATGACTGACTGACTGACTGATTAATTAATTAATGCACAAATATACACATGTATTATAAAATGTGACAAAAAATTAAAAAAAAACAATGATTTGTGAAAAGGGTGGCACAGTGGCACAGTGGTAGCGCTGCTGCCTCGCAGTTAGGAGACCCAGGTTCGCTTCCCTGGTCCTCCCTGTGTGGAGTTTGCATGTTCTCCCCATGTCTGCATGGATTTGCTCCGGTTTCCCCCCACAGTACAAAGACATGCAGGTTAGGTGGATTGGCGATCCTAAATTGGCGTGTGTGTGTCCTGCGGTGGGTTGGCACCTTGCCACACCTTGTACCCTGTGTTGGCTGGGATTGGCTCCAGCAGACCCCTGTGTTCGGATTCAGCGGGTTGGAAGATGGATGGATTTGTGAAAATAAATCATTTGATGGTTCATGAAACAGGTTTTTGTTGCTTTATTCTTTAGGCATTTATTTAACTGTTTCTTTTTTATTTACTTCAGTCACTCATAATACTCAAAATGAGATATGCAGTGAAATGAGAACTGTCATTTTCACCCATCACAGTTGAGAGGGTGGACTCTAGCGAATACTGTGTTTTGATTGGTGAATCAAATCTACGGCCATCAAGTGCTACATCTTTAGGAAGACACATCAGATGTGGACTTCTTAGAGCAGGGGTCTCCAACTCCAGTCCTGGAGGGCCGCACTGGCGGCAGGTGTTCACTCTAATCCTTTTCCTAATGAGTGACCTGTTTTTGCTGCTAATTAACTTCTTTTGAACTAATTTTAATTGACTTGCTCTTGAAGACTCAGATTCCTTAATTGTTTTTTTTTTCTTAATTAGCAGCCAAATAATAATGAGATACAAAACACGACCAGCAAACTTTGTTGAACATACAATATCTAAAAATAAAGAAAGCAGAAGGTGTCAGGAATGTTGATCTGCACAGGTCTCCAAAAAATCTGACCAGTGCTCTTAGAAAAGAGAAAATCAACAATTTCAGAAATGTCTGCTATTGCACAATGAGAGCAGCAAGAAGCCACGGAATTAAAGAACGGGTTTTAATTAACGACAAGACTCGGAGTCTAATTAAGAAACTGGTTGGAGTGAAATTGGTTGGAGTTTCACATTTCAGTTTGAAACTTCACATTTAATTTCTGTTTGGGTGTTGTTTAAGGAAAGAAATGAAGCAATTCAGAGGAATGATGAAGAAATTCAGAGGAACAAATCTTACAAAACAAGTCAATTAAAATGAATTCATAAGAAGCTAATTAGCAGCAAAAACAGGTCACTAATTAAGAAAAGGGTTAGAATGAAAACCTGCAGCTACTGCGGCCCTCCAGGACTGGAGTTGGGAGCCCCTGCTTTAGAGGGTAATAAATAACAGAGCTTCTTGAATTAAAGCAGCTTCTTTATGCCCACTGCTCCTTGCATTCGTGTCTACTATGGGCACGCACAGTCACAACTCTGAACGTTCTCGTTTATTGCTTTGGTAATCCTGTGGCTCAAAGGCATGTGGAAAATTTGCAACGTGTGTATTTGTGATAAGTGGTCCGTAGTGTTGTGCAAGTCTTAAATAAATAATCAAGACCCGAGGGTGTTCAGGCACAGAATGGGCGCAGGTGGGTGCATGACGGTACTGCTCCAAGGTGGATTGTGGTGCTTGGCTGATCGCACACTCACATGCAAATGTTGATAGATCAGTCAAGTGCCTTATTCACCCCTCGGCGTGGGCGGAGGGTCTCATCTGCACCTGATCGGAGACATACAAAGATGCCAGCATGGCAAACAGACAGAGGAGAAGACAAAGAAAGGAAGAGCAAAAGGAAGAAAATGAGAAAGAACGGAGGTTAAAGTGAAAGCAAAAGAAAGGCAGAATGAGAGGCTAGATCAACAGAAGGCAGGTGGTCAGGGACAAGCCTCAGGGCAAGGAGTCTGGGGCTGAATGCTAGGGAGTAGGAGCGGCCCATTAAGCGATGTCTCCCGAGGATGCCAAGGGACTGGTGGCAAGAGACGGGTGTGTGGCTCAATGTGGAGCCCCATGAATGCTGCAGGCCTGGCAATGGGGACCTCAGCCAGGATTTAAAGGTTGATTGGACACACAGGTGGCCACCACTTCTAACTGCAAGGTCCAGATAGGATAAGCATAGGGACTCATATTTTTAAAGGACTGCCAGTCAGTCAGTCAGTCATTATCCAACCCGCTATATCCTAACTACAGGTTCACGGGGGTCTGCTGGAGCCAATCCCAGCCAACACAAGGCAGGAAACAAACCCCGGGCAGGGTGCCAGCCCACCGCAGGGCACACACACACACACCAAGTACAATATAAGATCGTCAATGCACCTAACCAGCATGTCTTTGGACGGTGGGAGGAAACCCACACAGACACGGGGAGAACATGCAAACTCCACGCAGGGAGGGTCCGGGAAGCGAACCCACAGGTCATCTCTTGTGTTTATGAATTTTAAAACATCCGCCTTCCTCATTTCTTGCCTCTGCATTTGTACGCGTTGCTGGATTTTATAACCTTCACAGATTTCACCATTTTACATATTATTTATTTATATATTAGAAGAAAATTTGATACATTGCACTGTAATTTGAACACGGTTTGACTTTCTGTTTTGATTGCCTTTAATAAAATCACTCTCTTTCCGCTACCCCTTGCTGTAAGTCTGTGTCCTCATATGCCTGGCTCATCTCGGTTCATGACTATCGACAGTTTGGGTTCAAGAGGCTCCCAGACGAAACAGGGAGTGTGCAGCTGACCTGGGCCTTCACAGTGTTCCCTTCAACCAATGATTCACCAATCAAAACCCAGGGCACACCACAGCTCACCATCTCAACTTTGATGGGTAAAAATGACAGTTATTATTGCAAGGCATATTTCAAGTTGCATGCAGTGAAATAAATAAAAGAAGAAATAATTAAATCAATACAGAAATAAGTAAACAACGACAAAACATATATTTCATTAGATATTTTTTTTATTCATGCTCAGATGTCATTGTGGTTTTATTAATATACCAGTAACACTTGACGTGAACATTCTCCATTGAACCTTGACCTTGATCTTCATTGACCACATATGTGTACAATGATTTAAGATATGAAGAGGTAGGGGAAGTGACGGCGAATGGTGGTAAAGATGAGACTGGCGCCAGTACGCCACCATGCTGCCCGCTACTGAGAGTTGATTCCACAATAAAATAAAATGAAAATAAAAAGAGTAATAATTCCAAAATTCTTTGCTTTTAATATAAAGCTGTAGTGCAGAGTTTCAGCGTAGTATATGTGTACCAAATTTCAGGCTACAAGTTATTTGATTTTTGACCTTGAGCTTCCTGGGTTGACCTTTGACCTTGGAGGTCAATAATTACCCCGAAACCAGATAGTAGAGGTCACGTACCAAATTTCAGGTCAGTAGGTCAAACAGCTTGCAAGCAACAGGTAAGTTAAAATCTTGGACAGACAAACGGACAGCCACGGTAGCGTATTAGATAAGATTGCAATGCCAGACCTCTGAGAAAACCGCACAGCTGCTGAGGAAGGAGGCGAGCTGTGACTGATGAGTGACATAAAAAGAGACCAAGGCAGTTACCTGACGGCCCCACTTGAAGAGAGTCTGCTAAGGAGAGAGTGTGCGATTGTAATTGTCCTGCTGACCTTCTCCTACTGGTCTGGCAGCTTTCTGAACCCTGGCTCTGTACGGCTCACCTCCAGACTGAGACTCGTGTTCCCCAGCGACCAGGTTGTTCACCCTGGAGCTTCAACCTCCCAAGCTTCCGACTCCTGTGGGCTTCTGTGGCCTTATGCGGTAAGCTGTCCTAGATCGTGGTCACGCTCCTGCTCTTCTGAAAAACTTAGCAGGACTGACCCAACCCATCTGTCCCCCGAGTGCAAGCCACATACCCTGCTACGGCTGGCTTCCCAGCTGCCTGTTGTTATTACCGCAAGCCTGCTCTCGCTCGTTTGCTCACTCCTGCAACGGCTTTTTCGCCTCCTGCCTTCTTCTCCTACTATTAACCTCCGTCCTTCTCTTTTCTTTTTCTCCCCTCTGCACTTGTGCTTCTCCTATTGATTATGGGGACATGGCACAGGTGCAACGATTAGCAGCTCCTGGCATCAATCACAGACATGGGCGATCCTACACCTGTGCACTTCAGTGTGGAAACGCCCAAGCCTGCATCATGCCACACTAGCATGCCCCCTCTTTAAGCTGCGAGTGCGCCGATTATTTATTTAAAAACTGGCCTTTCCTTCTGAGCTGCGGACCCGATATATCTGAAGCTCCTGAAGTGATAACAGCAATTTTAACTTTTTCATTTTCTCTCAGCGTCAAGTCTGTTATTGGGTTTCGTTTGCCGTCTCCCTAAAACACCGGCAGATTAAAGTGCAAGGACTGGAGGAACCAGGGTGGGGCAAAGGGTTTTAGCAAGAAACGCTATGGGCGAAGCATTTACAGCAGCAGATTTTGTCACTTTACACTAGAAACTTTTTAACGGCTTGTCCCCAGACGTGTATTCTGATTCGATACTCATGTCTGGCCCTACAAGACTGATTCAGTGTTAACAGCACTGTGCTTCGGTGCCCAAATTGCCGTTGCAGGCACTCATCCTATGAGCTCCAGCACTAGAACAAAGTACCTGACTACTGCAAGGTGTGCTCACGAAAAGATCATGCAAAATGTAAACAGATGTAAAAAAAATAAATAAATACACAGTAAATTGATTGTAGCAAACTATTACTTGTGTCATGGGGCACTTCATTAAATCCTGAAACTATCCATGGCAAAAACCTGACTATAATCAGAGTATCATTAAAGCAGTCATGCCCAATAAAAAAGTACACTCATTAACACTCTAGTCATGCCAAGAACAAAATAAAAAACAGCCAGCAGTGACTCTCTAGCCAAATCAACAAAATAGTAAAATCAAACCATCTTAAAGTCTCTGGCCAGCCAGCAACTCCTGATGATCAGGCCAGTATTACAAAAGAATAAAATCAGGTTAATAATAAAAAAGTAAATAAATACACACATTTAGCTGTTTCGGTCATCATTAACTCACTGGCAATGCCAACAACAGCACTAAATGGTGCTCTTTAATCGTGGCTATCAAATAATACGAAAGGAAAAACTTTGACCCTCTAGCCATGCCAAGAACTCATTACTAACAGGCCAGCATTTGTTCTCTAGCCATACAAATAACAGAATAATATCAGGCGAACAGAAAACAAATCGACAAATAAACTAATTAGTTAGCTAAATGGACCAGCATTAACTCTTTGGTAATACTAACCAGAGCAGCACTAATGGTGTGGCCATGCCTTTACAAGAAAGAGATCTGGTTACGATTAACTATCTCGACATGCCTGAAACGGAATAAAATCACAGCAGCATAACTTTCAAGGATAACCAAAAGAGAATCAAACCAGGCGAGCATATCGGTATGTCAACAAAAGATTAAATGAGAGTTGTAGCTAACTCTCCAGTCATGCCAATGAGAAATAAAACCAAGGTAACATAAAACTGTTCTTGAAATGCCACCGACTGAATATAACCCAGGCAGCCTTTGCTCTCATCGTATTACTAGAAAGATGACATTGCCAACAATATAATGAAATCGCTAATAGCTAAATAAAATCAACATTATAATAAACGAGCAACTGTGATGCCAGCACTACCGTTCTAGCTGTGTCAACTTCAAAATAAGATCAGGGAAGAACAAATAGAAATAAGATCAGGAAAGTAAAAGATAAATATAAATTGACCAGTAATTCCAACAAAATAAAAATACCACCAAAACCGAATGATCTCTGGCTCCCTAGTCTTCTCAGTAGACTTATATTAGAACTTTAGAACAATCCACACCAGAACAGGCCATTCAGCCCAACAAAGCTCACCAGTCCTATTCACTTACTTCTTCTAAAATAACATCAAGTCAAGTTTTGAAGGTTCCCTAAAGTCCCACTGTCTACCACACTACTTATTCCATGTGTCTATGGCTACTAATGTTTATGTGAAATTTACCCTTCTCAAGTTTCCAACTGTGTCCCCGTGTTCTTGATGAATTCATTTTAAGTCTCGTCCCACTGGACTAATTCCCTTCATAATGTTAAACACTTCAATCATGTCTCCTGTTCATCTTCTTTTGCTTAAACTGTAAAGGCTCAGCTGTTTCCTTCATAATTCATCCCCTGTAGCCCTGGAATAAGCCTAGTCACTCTAATCTGGTGCTGCTGTGTCTTTTTTGTAGACCTGGAGACCAAACTGTCACCTAGTACTCCAAATGAGGCCTCACCAGTGTGTTATAAAGCTTGAGCAGAACCTCCTGTGACTCATACTCCACACATCAGGGCGCTATATAACCTGACATTTTGTTAGCCTTCTTAATGGGTTCTGAACACTGTCTGCCAGGTGATGGTGTCAAGTCTACTATGACTCCTAAATCCTTCTCATACGGTGTACTTATGATTTTCACATCTCACCGTTGTGTACTGAAGCCTAACATTTTTACTTCCTATGTGTAGTACTTTACATTTACCGACATTAAACTTCATCTTCTGTATTCTGTCCTTCTGTAATAATTCAATGGATTCCGGATTATCTGACAATCAACCTATCTTGCTATCGCCTGAAAACTCAACCAGCTTCTTAATTATATTCCTATCCAAGCCTATATATAGCCATAGGGAGGGATCAGGAGTAGTGACGACTGACAACAGGGTGGCCCTGCCTCCTGGGGCTTCACCCAAAAATGACAGGGGAACATAAGCACATTTTACAGGGACAGGACATAATTTTACACATCACAACCAATATAGGAAAATATGAAACAATGTCATTCGGAAAGAGCATAATTAACAATAAAAACCTATACAGTAAACACACGTTATGTTATAACACAGATAACCTGGAAGTGCACAATGCTGACCTTTAGGCTGATAACCCAATGGCAGCCCAGGCCATGATTTGCTGTCCTCAAATGGTAGCAATGGTAAAAAACAGAGAGCAACAAAATGGTGGCAAAGAATAAAATAATGACATGGGGAAACACAAAAAAAATAATCAGAAAGTTCAAAACAAAACTGAAAGTAAAAATTAATGTTAAATTTGAATTCCTCTTTATCCAAAACACATAGTAAAAATGAGCAGATATTGATCTGAGAATGGCCAAATGGGGGAGGCAGCTTGATGGCTGAGGTCTCCAGGACTATAAACAAATCCAAACCATATTTTGTGATATTATCTACTGTTAAATTCTACTCTGTACTTCTAAAATTTTTATTTTTATACTGTGTTAAGGATTTGTTCTGTTCTGTGTACTGTACTGTATTGTATTGTATTGACCACCTTCTTTTTGACACCCACTGCACGCCCAACCTACCTGGAAAGGGGTCTCTCTTTGAACTGCCTTTCCCGAGGTTTCTTCCATTTTTTCCCTACTAGGGTTTTTTGGGAGTTTTTTCTTGTCAAGGCTGGGGGGCTGTCAAGAGGCAGGGCCTGTTAAAGCCCATTGCGGCACTTCTTGTGTGATTTTGGGATATACAAAAAATAAACTGTATTGTATTGTATCGGAGAAAAGATTAATAACAGCAGTGAATTCATAACAATGCCTTTGGTTTCGTTTCTGACCTTAGTCTTGTTTTTGGCCACATATTTTTGTGTCTCCCATCTCAATATCTGTTAAAATATTTTCTCAGTCTTTTCCACTCATGGCAGAACAGTATTAAAACTCTAGCAATGTCAAAGACAGGGTACAGTTTTGCCTGCATTAATTTTCTATCAATGCCAATAAATAGGTAAATTAAGGCATTAGTAATTCGCTAGCCATGCCCAACATCACAATAACTATGATTAACCTTTTAGCCATGCCAGTTTAAAAATGCAACTAGAATATCATATGTCAAAAGTGAGTTAGATCAGGCCATTATAATCTCTCTGCCAATGTCAATGCCAATGCCAATGTGAAATCAGGGAAGCATTAACTGTCTAGCCTTGCCAATTAACAATTGAAATTGCATAAGCATCAAGTCCCTAACAATGCCAACAACTGTCTATATTTCTCTTGTATGAATTCTCTCACCATTCTCTGCCATCTGTACCACCATAGCCAGGTCTTACAGTAGCAACTTTAGTATCATTCCAACGGCACCCACTGACAGGCCAATGCTAATCAAGAACAGTCAAGAGACCCCAACATCAGATCAGAGTCATCTTAATGTTTCCACCACCAAATGGTGACAGAGGCCTGTCTCACTGTTGGCTTGGTTAGATAACTAAATGTGGTCCAGACTGAAGCCATATCTATGCCACCCATTCCATCATTGGATCATTTGTCTATTTAAATTTCTACTATTAAAACAAATCTCATTCAGTCAGGGAACAGACATTCTAGCATGACTGCTCACACAGAGTAACAGATTTATTGTTCATGAATTTGTTAGATCAGGGCGGAAGTGTAGGAAGAGAGCTGTCTTTGTGGTGTCTACACAGTCATCAGAAGGGTAAGATCAAGCTGAGGCCATCTGACTCCCCTCACCATCGGGCTCTTTGACTCCTTTATCTGTCACATTTATCAAAAGCGTCCTTCTTTTGTTGCTTTAATTCAGTAAAATTAGATCCATCTGGCAGTACTCTTCTTCTTTTTTTAAACAGCAGTGTGCAACTTTTTTTCTGGTTTTTCAGTTTTGAACTCTGATACACATCTGCAGCAGATGCTGTATGTCATTGGAATTCATTGTAAGGCTGGTGTGGCCCCTAAACAAAATAGAAATAAATAACAAATGCTCATAATGGTCCAAATGCAGTGTCTCCTTCAGTGTTATCTTCAGACTAGGAAAAGGCCCTGAGAAGGAAATGTACATTTCTGCATGACGTCTGGCCTGGACAAGTTACCAAACACAAAAGAATTGTTATGAACTTGGAGTTCCCTACACGCAAGCCCCAAAGATCACTTCTGATAATGCCCTCTGGAGGGGTAAACTGCCAAAAGTTGGCTAGAAAAAGGGCAAATGCAGGATCTTTATACAGTAAATTAAAACATTCATTCTTCTCAAGTCAGTATTCCAATAGAAATGAAAAAGGCAAAATGGACTTGCCTGAGTCACAAGACAATCTGAAAGGTAAACAAGTGGCAATGCAGCAAATTAAAGAATCATCAAAAAAAACGAATAATTTACAAAAGTAAAGCACAGCGAAAGCGCAGAAACTCAACGAAAAAATCCCTAGCATTCAAAACAAACCACCAGGAACCATGGGGGACCCAATGGATTGATAGGACGGAAGGCAGTTCCTGGTGGTGATTAGCAGGTGGCCACAACTCTTGGGAAAACACACAAAAAACTTAACCCAAGCAACATACACACATAGACAAAAACATAAAAAAACAAAGAATAATGCAAATAATCCAAAAAAGTAACATCTCTTTATTATAATAAAAAAATCTTGGGTCGAGATGTGATCTTCTCGAAAGACACTTTGACGTCCTGCGAGAGACACTTTAACATCCCGTGAGACTCCCACGAGAGACACTTTAACGTCCCACAAGAGTCCCGCAAGAGACACTTTAACGTCCCGCGAAACCAGGCAGTGAGACAAAAGGACAGCCGCTGTACAGGCTTTTAAATGATCGACGCACAGCACGACAAGCAGAACGCGCAGCTCGGCAGCAGGAGCAGCAAGCTAGCCGCTGATCCGTCCGCATCTCCTTAGCGTGCATTAAGCCCCCCCTTCACAACGAGAGCGGCAGAGACATGAATGGGCTGGCGCAAATCGCACCCCGATGGTGGTGGGGGGGTATGTGTAGGCGAGCGAAGCAAGCAGGGGGCAAAGCCCCCTAGTTAACATAAATAAAATAATCAAAAATGAACAAAACAGACCTAAAACACGAATTTGACCTCCAGCTGTCCTGGAATCCTGGGTGAAACACAACAAGACTAAACAAATAGCCAGCATTTGGGATGCCATTTAAGTCACTGGGAATTCTTCTCCCCTACCTGACGCTAACCAGAAAGAAAGCAAACAAATGCTGGTTTGGTTATAAAGTTCTTAGTTTAAAGCAGTTATGATCCTGTCTGTCCCAAAAGACACTGGCTGGCATCAGTAAACTGGGGTCAGATTCAGCAGATAAACACAATGAATGGCTGATGTAAGCAGAGCATGACATAAAGTTCTGTCAGTGATGGAGTAGCTAGGCTTCTGTCCCCAGCTTAAAGGTGACTTTTCTGTTTATTCTTTCCATATTCTATAATTTATACATGCTGCTGTTATGCTATTATTCAGTTATTAATGTTATATCATTGAGTGGCACATTCTGTTTTTCTTGTCATGTGCCTTGTTTTCTTTGTGTTGAGCCTAAGGGGACAGGGCCCCTGATTTTTTCCGCTGGGAGATCATCATCAGGCCTTTATAAACCTGCAAACACTTCTTGATTATGTAAACTCTACTGTTTTATTGTTTTGGATTTAAATTTAGAATTGTGAGGTCATTTTCCCTATTTTCTGGTGTTGGATTTTGGCTGTGATATCGGGATTGGGACTGGCTTTGTTTGGTTTAATCAAGTTTGCATCTGCTTTTCTTTTTCATTTCTTTCTTTGAATGTTTCTTCAAAATAAATACCTAAATATACAGGAAGTATTTTTTTTACGGTTCCTCTTGTTCTTGATTCTTTCATTTTTTAAAAAATATTAGAGCCTTTAGTCTGTGCAGCTGAGAAGCCTACTTCTAGTTCGTGGTGAAGCTCATTTTTCATAAAAGGTCTTATGTGAAGGCTGATGCTAGTGTTGAGTTAAACAGAGGAGTTCTGTTTTGCATACAATTTCGCAAAATTGTACATAGAATTATTTTGCATATGTTTTTGCAATTGCTTAACATAAAACTCATTAAAATTTGATTTTTTTTTAGATTTGTAAAGTTGTTTGGGGTGGAAAGCAAACATTATTGCTCCCTAGAGGTTATTCCAAAGCTGAAATTCCTGTTTCCTTATGTGGCCACCTTTCAATCCTTTTTGCCACCTCCCAAATTTTGCATGCTGCTCCACAGGTTTTCATCTGCCTCCTGCCCTGCCGGCCTTTCATTTTTGCACTGATCATTTTGGACAAGAGCCGGCACCAGCTCTGTAAGCTGATCCAAACCAGGATCCTTTTGGATGCTGACTGGTGGCCATGCACCCAGCAATGCACAACATTCATGCTCTCTATCTATGCCTCTTTCCCATGCTCTGCAGTACAATAGGTTTTTCCATGCATCTGAACATAGAGGAGATGAAAGTATATAATACTAGAGGGCTTTGCTCCCTGCTCGCTTCCCTTGCCAACCCCCCCTGCCTGTGCTACACGCCAGCAACTTTGCGTCTCTGCTGCTTGCCAACAACAACACTTTTAATTCTCGCGGATAGGCCTTTTCATTGGGAAGAAACCCTACTTTTCCGTGATGGCAACGTGAATTAGACAATCTACAAGTCTCTGACTTAAAGTTTAAAGCCAAACAATATCTACATACTTTTGTCATATCACCTATGTCCATATATTGGATCTCTTTTCACTTTTACCTTTTTGTCAATATCACATTGAATTTTGATTCCGTGTTTGGAATTACATCGTGACAACGCAACGTTTAACTTCCCGAGAGTGAATATCGCTTCTTTCTCTCCACACGAACTGTGTCTGACAATAGCATTCACACAAATGAGAAATGATTGAACCGTGTGCGTGGTTGTAAATGTTTTAGATGTGGGCAGGACTTTTCCAAATCTCTTTGCATACAGTCTTGTCTCACAGAGCTTGAAATTTTCTCTCACGGGATTTCACTTTCACCAAACAACCAATTTTTTAATTCTTGCTGATACGCCTCTTCATTGGGAAGAAATGCTACTATTCCCTGATGGCAACACAAATTAAACGATCTACAAGTCTCCAACTTAAAGTTTAAATCCAAACAATATATTCAAACTCTTTTCGTTGTTCCGTTACTTCACCGAGTAATAATTTCCATTTGCGCTAATGTGATCTTTACTATCATTTTTCTGCAACTTTCAAATTTTCGTACTTCCATTATCTCTAACCTGCTCTGTATGTGTATCACGGCAATTGTTTTGAATTCTTTACGACGTTCTACTTTGTCATCTACTCTTTGTCTTTTATTTCCGGCCCCAGGTGTGCTTAAATCTCTTGGCACAAAGTCTCGTCTCGTGGAATGTGAAAGTGTCTCTCTTCAAAAGATCACGTCTCATCGCAGGATAAAAAGTCTTGTCTCCCAAGATTTTTTTTTATTATAATAGAGAGATATAAAATGATTTTGCTGGTTGCGAAGCATAGTTTCAACAATTTTTTTTGCAAACTGAAACTTTAAGTTACACTGCAAATTCAATTCCCTTCATCACTAATGGAGATTGTCAGATTTGAGCTTCAGAACACAACACTGTCCTCTTTGATACTATAACAGATATGAAACTAATCATTAATAAGCATCCCATCTAAGTACAACAACCAAAGGGTATGTAGGAAGAGGAGGGAAGGTTATCTAATCCCAAAAGCTATGTAAATCAAATGTTCTTTTGCTGTGCCACCGACCACAGCAGATAGTGGAAAGACATAGTAACAGAAATCAAAATCAACTCTATAACTGCTCCAGGTACCCCATCATTAAATACTCTGATAAAACAGAATTTCAATTGGGCCCCAGCTATACCAGACGTATCCACATCAACTCTCTAAACATCACGGGTGGTGAAATCAGCAGAAAGTCTCCAATTCAATAACTTGGTAAGCTGAATTAGCATCATCTCTCTGCATTGGTAAGACAAAATCATAAAGAAACAAAGGATCTTATTTCATACAGAACATTTATTGTGATCACCGGCTCTAACCACTCTTCAGTACACAGCTACTATACAATTCTATAATCTTTTAAAGATGGCGAACAAGCAAGTTATTCGCTTAATGAATCAGTGGAGGGAACTGAACTGACATTTTTGTGCTTCTCAGCCCAAAGCCTAAAACCGCTAAGCCTCCTTTCTAATAGGGCACTGCAGCAACATTTACTTTCATGCTTTACAGGAATGTGCCACAATGTCTGTCAAATCAGCACTGACTCTAAAAAAAAAAAAACTCCAATGAGACAGGAAATGAAAACAACATCAGATTTCTAACTGGGCCAAAGACACAGTAAGGCAAATCAGCATCCACTTTTTAATATGCCAACAACATGTTTAATCAAATCACATCAACAACTTGGTAAATCATATCGGCATTAACAGTACTCCAGCGTCAAATTGATTCCAACTCTGTAAGCGTACCCCAGCATGTAAGCATCAACTTTCTAACTGTGCCAGAGACTCTACGCTGAATCAGTCTCAACTACTCCAACAACACAATAAATCAAATTAGTATCTGGTCTCTGACTAATTCAACAATGTGGTAAGTCAACCCAGCAACAAGTCTTTAATTACTCCAGCAACACACTAAATCGAATTAGCATCAGATCGCTAACTAATTCATCAATATGGTAGATCAAATCAGCATCAAGTGTCTAATTACTCCAACGACATGGCAGGTGAAAGCAGAATCAGCTCTCCAAACATGCCAAAGACTCAGCAAGTCAAATCAGTATCAAAAATAAGGCACATCGCTCTCACCTCCAGCTGCACTTTTCAGTTGAGTCTCTAGCAGAGAGGCGAGCCGTATTACTTAGTTACATATAATGGAAAATGAAAGCCAGCTGAGCCACAATATCAGATGAATCTGATAACAATAGACAACTTGGAGGAGGCAGAGACATGGCCAGGAACAAGCAGGCAAGAGTTAAATGCAGCAGAGTTAAGGCAAGTAGCAGCAAAAGAACAAAAGCATTCAAAAGGAGCAAAAACACGGCAAATATCTCAAACTTGAGCACACAGGACATTGGGACTCTGCTGTAGTGATCTAACGATGCTACTTAAGTGTCACCTTTATGAGGAATAAACTTGCAGACACCTCAACGCTAACCAAAAAAGAAAATGGTTTCACGTATTCTCTGCCATACACCCAGCAGGATCAATAATTATTCACCCTGTTGCTATACCAAAAACACGATGATTGAGATCAGTATGATCTCTCTAAAAATGACGAGATCATTCAAATCGGCATCAGCTCTCTTACTACACAAGCAAGACGATTCTTCCAACTGGCATATAACACCATCAACAATGTGCTAATTAAAATCAGTAGCAACTCTCTAAATACATCGACGATACGATAATTCACATCGGCATCAGCTCTTTAACAACATTAACAGACAAATAATTAAAAGCGACAGCATGAGTTGAACAAACTACCTCAATGATTCGAGAGTTAAAATGAACATAATATCTGTCTAACTATACCATGAACGCAGCAATTCACATCAGCATAAACTCTCCAACGGCCCCAGTGGTACAATAACTCAAATTAGCATCGGCTTTATAATTACAGTGTATTCTGGTGAAATCCAAAAATAATAGTTTCCTTGAATGGCTGACGCTAAGTTGACATGATGTGAGTGACTGTAATCGAGCACACATGTACACCATACAATCAGCCTCCATGGCTCGAAACTGGATTAATCGTCTTTGATAATGAATCGACTAACTTTTTTAATTACTTTAAGGTGCGATTAACATAGCCTGTTTGATATCTCTAAGTACTGTAAGAGATGACTTTGAGAGATTTTATATTAGGGCTGTCAAATGATTAAAAGGGCTATCAATCGCAAAATGTCACTCGATTAATCACGTTTAACCAAGGAATAGTTTCGCAATGTCCAGTAGTCCCTTGTGAATGTGAATGCTGCGAAGACTGGTGCCTTTCATTTAAATCCTTGATACATGACACAGTTGTCCCAAGTGAATGTAATGTGTAAGAATTGTCACACCTCACTGACTGACGTCCCACAGCCCTGTATCTACAATTATTTTTAGAAATCCGCAGTCTGATGGTGATCTATTTTTCCATAAATGGCATTAATTAATGCTTCAGATTCATGGACATGTCGTGTTGTACATTCATAGATTGTAGTCTACTGCAGATTTTAAACTTAACATTTTTAACAGCAGCATCAGGTGATTGCGCTCTTATGTGATAAACCATTGTACATTTGCAATATTTTAAATTACCCGCACTAAGTATACAGGTATTGACAGCTTTGTCTTTTGAACCATCTGGGAGAGCTTTAAATCAAAAGCAACCTTGTTTTTTAGCCATCGTTAACAGGGGTTCTCAAACTTTAAGTCAAGGCCCCACAAAATGTCACATCATCTGGTCAGAGACCCCACTAACATAAAGCCAATGCTCTGAACCAGAGCCAATCTTGGACCTCGGTTACTGCTAATGGTAGTCACATTGCATGATTTAGAATGACAGCAGACGTGTTCATAAAATCAAATGCTTAACTACAGCAGACTACAGTAAAAGTTGTGTGATACCTCCAGGCCAGGGGTTTTCAAGCTTTTTTCTTGACATACAACCTTCAAGAATTGAAATATTTTAAAGTCCTACCATTTCTTACAGCCTTAAATTGTTATGACTGCGGTGGGCTGGCGCCCTGCCCGGGGTTTCTTTCCTGCCTTGCACCCTGTGTTGGCTGGGATTGGCACCAGTAGACCCCCGTGACCCTGTAGTTAGGATATAGCGGGTTGGATAATGGATGGGTGACCTCTTATGAGGCACAAATACAAGTGAGATTTCTTAACTCTCACAGGTCCTCCTAATACTGCATGTGGGGATTTTAACAAGTAATTGCAGAGAGTTTTTGTGTGATTTTGTATATCTTTCAGTTTTCTTACTGCATCAAAAGCTATTTTTTAATCTAAGAAAGTAAGCATGGTTTAATCTCTATATACATAAAATCCAATGTCTGTCTGTCTGTCTGTCTGTCCACTTTTCACAAGAGAATGGATTTAGATCGGGTGTTTTTCTATAATTTGCTTGAACATTCCAGTTGATTTTGCGACTTCTCTCATTGTGCTAAGTATCATAGTTCGCTTGCGGTAACAATTTATTTGCACGAATCCGAGAGAGACACAGTGGACAGAGGGGAGGCGGCGAGGCCCTCCTCACTCACGTGTCAGCCTCGGGGCGTATCTTACATCTGTTTATCTAGCAAATGAGAGAACTACTTCACGGATTTAGATCGTGTTTTTTCTATAATTTGCTTGAACATTCCAGATGATTTTGCAACTTCTCTCATTGTGGTAAGTATCATAGTTCGCTTGCGGTAACAATTTATTTTCACGAATCCGAGAGAGACGCAGGGGAGAGAGGGGAGGCGGTAGGGCCCTCCTCACTCATGCGTCAGCCTCGGGGTGTATCTTACGTCTGTTTAGCTAGTGAACGAGAGAACTACTTCATGGATTTAGATCGGGTGTTTTTCTATAATTTGCTTGAACATTCCGGTTGATTTTGCGACTGCTCTCATTGTGCTAAGTATCATAGTTCGCTTGCAGTAATGATTTATTTGCACGAATCCGAGAGAGACGCAGGGGAGAGAGGGGAGGCGGCGAGGCCCTCCTCACTCACGTGTCAGCCTCGGGTCGTATCTTATTTCTGTTTATCTAGCAAATGAGAGAACTACTTCACGGATTTAGATCGTGTTTTTTCTATAATTTGCTTGAACATTCCGGTTGATTTTGCGACTGCTCTCATTGTGCTAAGTATCATAGTTCGCTTGTGGTAACGATTTATTTGCGCAAATCCGAGAGAGACACAGGGGAGAGAGGGGAGGCGGTAGGGCCCTCCTCACTCACACGCCAGCCTCGGAGCGTATCTTACATCTGTTTAGTTAGTGAACGAGAGAACTACTTCACGGATTTAGATCGGGTTTTTTCTATAATTTACTTGAACATTCTGGTTGATTTTATGACATCTCTTATTACGTATCACAGTTTGCTTGCTGAAAAAAAAAACAGGAAAATGCCTCAATGTTAGTTGCGAATGTTGAATGTGTTGTCGCAAAAATCTCTTGGTCTTAGCGCGTGGTTCCCAATCAGTCTCCATCATGGCATAGATCAGCCTGAAGAAGTGTGAAGCAAGTGTGAGCCGCTCCCTCTGAGCCAATGTGAGCTCTGGAAGATTTCTGTTTGGCTCGTGGATATGGAAGAGTGTAACTGGGATGGGAAAGACAAGAGCGCCGTGAGACTGAGCGATGGAACTGAAGCACAGGTGAGCATGGAGACTCGGGTTCAGCCGCTGCATAACCAACAGTCTCTTTTAACCGTTTTTGTTCTTCGCATGCCGCTTGACAGCTGTTTGACCAGGACGCAGGCTGAGGACCTCTGCTCTCCTGTATAATTATACTGATTTACAGTACACTATTTTGGTGTAACACTTGATGAACATTATCAGGTACTTCTATGTTTAAATTGCCTAGTTTTTAAATAAAGACAATCTTTAAAATTGGAATTGATTTTTTTTAATAATGTCAGCCTTGCCGGGGCCACGGCCTCCAGTTTAAAAACCATTAGCTTCAATAGCAGTGGGTGTCGAACAATGCGATTAAGGAAAAATAACATGTTATACCTTTGAAAATTAATTACATGTGTTAACGCTTTCATTTTGACAGCGCTATTTTATACCCATGCCTACAAGTTGGGTGACGTACAAAGGACTACATCAGCTCAGACATTCACTTGTTCACTGTTAATGCCATCACGGCCATGGCCAGCCCTGAGCGCTCTGTAAAACTCCAATTACAAAAGCAGGTCAGAAGCGAAAGCCTTTGCGGCACACTGTACTGTCTAAACTCAATATATTAAATAAGTTGATTACGCATGCAAGGGATGGCTGTTTTATTTTTTTTATGGGAAAATTTATATCTCAACTGATTTATAGAAATCAGCACAGTCCCTACAAAGCAGTAAAACTCTAATTGTTTCTTTCAGTTTTAAAGTCTTGGATCCATTAGGGAAGCAGGCAGTAATAAAGTGATTTTTTTAATCAAGCCGCCCCTGTCAATGAGCTGACTGCCATGAGCAGCTCCACAATCGTGGCACCGGCAGGACCCTGTAAATATTTACAACAGCATACTTAGCAGCCTGGACCGCTCATTATCCACCTCCTGCTGTGCTTCTCTCTGCCTTTCCACCGCATTCTATACGCTTTCTGGATTCCACTTATTATTAATAATATTTTATTATTATTATTTTTTTTTTTTAGTTTTCAACATCTTCCTGTCTGCCTGGTTCTAACAGAAATGTCTCAGAATACAAAACCCTTGAAGGCATTGATTAACACCTCATCACACTGGTGTGAACTGCCAAAAACAGGGCCACACAGCATCAGCAAAGCCTGCGACTTGCCAGCATTGTGAACTCTAACAGGTTGTACTTAATGTTGTGTCTTATAGGAAGGAAGCTACCGAGAATAAAGATGGATATGTTAGACTGATCACTCTCAATGTCAAGTTCACTCTTATTGTCATGACAGTCTTACTTGTACATATCCCAGTGTCATATAATACCAACGCCAGACAATGACTAAAGCACCACACGTTAAATACAACACTAGACAATATATAGCAAATAAATATGTACAAAAGTACATAACAACAACAATAAAATCTATCTTGTATGCATCTGTATATCTTTACGCATGTGAGCCAGCAGCTTGTGTGATAGGCACCTCATGGGACGACAGTCTCAAGCACAGATTAACAACAGTGTCATTATTTTCACAGTATATAGTTTCACAGTATATAAAGACTGGCAGTGGTTTCTGGTCCAGAAAAGACTCTTTTTCTTTTTTTTTTGTTAGCAATGGCTTTCTTACTGCCACTCCACCTGTCAAACGTGCATCTTAAAGTCCTCTCTTCACAGTTCAAAGTGACACTTGCTTACTTCAACCAAACTATCCTGTAAGGTGCCTGCCACACAAGCTGCTGACTCTCAGAAACTCGTCTTCTGATTCTGTTTTAGCTTTAGGTCTGCCAGACCTGGTCCTGTCTCAGTTGCCTCCAGTTTTCAAGTTTCTGTTGATAGTGCAAGAAATTATCCTCGTTGACACTTTGGCCTTCTTCACAATTTCCCTAAAGAAAAACACCTATATTTTTAAGGATTATGGTGGTCCATCTGTGCTGTTGTCCGTTGTTAATTGCCTCTTTCTTGCCATTCTGATAGCAATATACTGTGCAGGATTGTCCAAATCGTACTTCAGTGGCTTTAGCTACACAGTTAGTTCCAACATTGGTTTTATACAAACGGAGGGTTTGTAAGTAATCAACAAAAGATGTGACATTTGTCGAAATTGTTAGCATCAACTTTCAAGCCTAACCTATCTTCCATTACTGCAAAAGAGAAGTTTTTAACCTGTTATTTGTTCCCAAAAAGGGCCTTATTAGATAACTGTTACATGACTTTATTTCTCAGTTTTCTGTAATATATACCTTTTTTTAAGCTTTGGTCAATTTACTGCTGTCCTTTGTACGTTTTTTGGTTATTCACTGGACTTGAAATGCATATATTTCAATAAAAACAAGGAAAACTGGGGTTGTTAAAAAAAATTATATACAGTCCCTGACAAAAGTCGTCGCTTCTCTATTTTGTAGAAACTCCTGCTATTAACCTGACTTTTAATTAATCAACTGGTGTTAGAAATAGCTCATATGAAAAGCTAAAGCCCTCCCAAATGATGTTTAATGCACTGAAATATATTAGTTTCACTGAAAAAAGATTTATCATTTAATCAAGACAGAAAGGTCAAATTTGGGCAAGACAAAAGTTTTGTCGCCTATACAGAAAATGAACAACTTTACTGCAAATCCAAAAATATGTCAGCAAATTCAGTAGTGGTGCTGTGAGATCCAAATTGAATATCTTGTATGACTTCCATGAGCTTGAAGGACAGCATCCATGCGGTTTGGCAAGGATTCATACAATTTATTGATGAAGTCATCAGGAATAGCAAAGAAAACAGTCTTGCATGCCTCCCAGAGTTCATCAGTATTCTTTGGTTTCGTCTTCCATGCTTCCTCTTTCATCCTACCCCACATATGCTCAATGATGTTCATGTCTGGTGACTGGGCTGGCCAATCCAGGAGCATCTTGATCTTCTTTGCTTTAAGGAACTTTGATGTGGAGATGGAAGTATGTGATGGAGCACCATCCTGCTGCAGAATTTGGCCTTTTTTATGGTTGGGAATACAAGAGGTAGCTAAGATTTCTTGGTATTTTAGACTATTGATGTTGCCTTCCACCCTGCAGATCCCTCACATACCCCCATACTGGATGTAACCCCAGACCATGATTTTGCCTCTACCAAACTTCACTGTTTTCTGGGTAAATCTCGCTCCATGCGGGTTCCAGTAGGTCTCCTGCAATATTTGCGGTGACTGTGGTGTAATTCAACAGAAGATTCATCTGAAAAATCCACCTTCTGCCACTTTTCCAGCGTCCATCCTTTTAGCAGGCCTTGGCAAATGCCACACGGTTTTTCAATTGTCTTTTGTTTAGTGCTGGCTTATGGGCACTGATTCGACCATAGAGGCCATTTCGAGACAGAATCCGACAAACTGTTCTGGTTGACACAGGGACTTCAGGTGACCAGGTCTCGTGGAGCTCTGCTGCAGTGGAAAATGGGCTGGCCTTGGATTTTTGAGCCAACAAACGGTCCTCTCGAGCAGTTGTCTTGCGGGGTCTTCCTGACCTGGGCTTGTCAAAAACGTCTCCAGTCTCTTCAAATCTTTTTTTTATCCTCTGAACTTGACGCTGAGACACATTGAAGGTGTTTGCCACATCAGCAGTGGATTTGGTCTTCAGCCTCTTGATAATCAACACTTTAGTCTCAGGGTGAATCTCAGGCATGTTTGCAGAGGTCTAGTTGCAGTTGATGTGAAGGTCTAGTGTACTGGGGTTCTTTTTATACACACCTGAGACCTAATTGATCCATTATTAGTCACAGGTGAAGCTCATATGACAAGGCGACAACACTTCTGTCTTGCCAAAAATTGACTCAATGGGCTTTACCAAGCTGTGAATATTAGAATACTTTTTGTCAGTTTCGTTTTGCATTAAAACATTATTACAAAAGCTGATGGGATTGAAATGACCCATTTCTTGTAACAAAATCTTGATTAGAAATATATTTTAGCGGCACTTCAGGTCAATTTGTACACAAGTGACAAGACTTTTGTCAGGGACTGTATATATATTGTAGCAGTAGGGGGCGCTATCGCTCCCTTCAACCCTCAGGTACCACGCCAAACACCAGGTAAAAGTGCAATAATAATTGTTTTTATTATTACAATAATTACGTGCACCAAGCACCCTCCACTCTACACTACTCATAAATCAACACAATACTCCAATAATAAATCACAATCCTCCACTCCCAGACGCGTTGCCCTCCTACCACCCAGCTCAACTCGCCGTCTAGGAGCTCCCACAGTCCTTTTATATTCCCTGACCCGGAAGTGTTCCCAATCCCCAGTCCATGTGATCCTGTATCACTTCCGGGTCAGGTAAAAAGTTCTTTTCTTCACCCCGGAAGCCTGTCGCTCTTCCTCTGACGAACTTCCGGGTTATAGGTCAAATAAGACTCCCCAAGCCTCCCTAGAGCAGCTCCTGGTGGCCCCCACGGTATCCAGCAGGGCTGTCCATAAAAACTACAATGTCCATGAGGCTCTGCTGGAATTCGAAGACCTTCCATGCTGCTGGGAGGGCTCCCTCTGGCGGCCGGGGGGTATTGGCCGGGACACATAGCCGCCCATGGACCACAATATATATAAATCTACTATACAATAAAACACTAAGGTCTGTGTGTCCAGTCCCTCAGAGCAATCTGATTAGTCATTTTGGGTTTGGTGACAAAAGAGGAAGTGCAAGTGTTAGAAGCACGAGGAGGAATAAAGGAGTATGAGGCATGCTGGAAGATTCACCTTCAAGGATTCCAAGTATAAAACCAGACTGAGGGTGAGAAAAGAGTCTCGAAAATAACGACAGAGCCTGCCTGAGAAGTAGGCTTTATGGAAACGCACTTGACCAAGGGTGTGTCGCTGAAGAAACGTTCACACACATGCAAATACTGAGGAAGGCAGCTGACAGTGCGTGTAGGGTGGGCAAGAGATAGCAAATATTTGTTTAATTATTCTATTAACCCTCTTTGGTAGTGTGTGTGTATATATATGTATGTATGTATAAAAATATATGCATTTTTATTACTCTTTAATTTAATATTGTTTTTTTGTATCAGTATACTGCTGATGGATTATGTGAAATTCCCCTTGGGATTAATAAAGTATCTATCTATCTATCTATCTATCTATCTATCTATCTATCTATCTATCTATCTATCTATCTATCTATCTATCTATCTATCTATCTATTATATAGTGCCTTTCACATGTATCTTTCTATCTATCTATCTATCTATCTATTATATAGTGCATTTCATATCTATCTATCTATCTATGTGTGTATAAATATGTACTGTATATATTAGGACTGTTAAATGATTACAATTTTTAATTATGACCAATTGCAAACTGTAACTGGATTAATCATTAGTTTAAACAAATTTCTTTTGCAATGTCCAGTATTCCCCAGTGAATGTGACTGCAGCAAATCTTCATATTTGCTCAAAAAGTGAAGACTTGTGCCTTTCATATAACCCCTTGATACGTGACAGAGTTGTCTCATGTGAAAGTAATGTGTAAGAATTGTCAGACCTCACTGAATGACGTCTTTCAGCCCCTGTATCTTCAATTATTTTTAGAGGTCTGCAGTCTGATGTGATGCATTTTGCAATAAGCCAAGGACGTTGTACTTCTGCAATATATAAATTTGTCCACAGTAAATATACAAGTATCAACAATTTTGTCCTTTGAAATGTCTGGGAGAGTTTTAAATCAAAAACCACAGTAATGAATCTCATCTTTTTCTGCCATCGTTAACTGAATAACTTCAAATGCAAACTCTAAGACGAGACCCCTAAAATGATGTACCATCTGGTCAGGGCCCCCACTAGCTGTGAAGTGGAGCTGATCTTGGATGATATGGTAGTAGACCAGTTAATCAAAGCCAGTGCTTAACTACATCAGATTATTGACACATCTGCCATTAAATGTCACGTGATATCTCTGTAATGGGGGGTTATCAAGCTGTTTTCTTGAAGTCCCACCATTTTCTTTCAGTCTTAAATTGTTAAGTACTGAACTCCTACACAGCACAAGTTAAAGTGAGATATCTTAAAACGCACCGCTACTCCTAATATTCCATTTGAGGATTTGAACAAGTGATAACAGAGAGTTTTTTTAATATGATTTTGTTTGTCTTTTAGTTTTTGTTAATGAATTACTTAATGTAAGAACAGCTGTGGGCGGCATGGTGGCACAGTGGTAGCACCACTGCCATGCAGTAAGGAGATCTGGGTTCGCTTCCCGGGTCCTCCCTGCGTGGAGTTTGCATGTTTTCCCCGTGTCTGTGTGGGTTTCCTCCCACAGTCCAAAGACATGCAGGTTAGGTGCATTGGTGATCCTAAATTGTCTCTAGTGTATGCTTGGTGTGTGTGTGTCCTGCAGTGGGCTGGCGCCCTGCCTGGAGTTTGTTTCCTGCCTTGCACCCTGTGCTGGCTGGGATTGGCTCCAGCAGATCCCCGTGACCCTGTCGTTAGGATATAGCGGGTTGGACTATGACTGACTGACTGATTGAAGAACAGCTGCATGGTTTGATAAGCAATAAAAATTAGAAAGCCTAAAATGTCCAGATTTTTAATTTACAAAAATGATACAGTTACATATTATTCCAGATAAAAATGTATACATGATTTCAGGTGAAAAATGAGGAAAATAAATTAAAGTCAATTGTGAGTGTCTTTATATATTGTAAGGTCAATATTGTCAGTGTCAGCTCCAGTCTTGATAACTTTAAGCACAGCTCTGCTTCTAACTTCAGCCTATTGCTCTATTAATTTGTAAGCAATGGTTGAAGGTCTCCAAAAATTGGCATCTCTGTCCAAAACGAAAGCTTTCAGCTGAGGATTAATATGGTAAAATTTAAGATTAGATTTATGTATTTTTGTGTCAATAACTGATGAAAAATCAGTGCTCTTGATGATACAGCAAACAAGTTCACCAAATCCAAAACTCTTGTAACGTTGGACGACCGGACCAACAGAGAGACAGACACGCTGTGCAGACGGCTCATGTGGTGCAGGGGATGAGAACAAGACCACTCACCTGAGTCAGTCATTTTCACAGAAGTCCATTAATCTTGGTGTGTGATTCCCAAGCTGTCACCATCCTGGCATGGATGGGCTCAAAGAGGTGTGAAAGTAAGACAGGACTACTTTGGAAGACCCCGATTTGGTGTAGGCGATGGACATGGACAAGGAGAATGGCAGGGGGAGAGACAGGATTGGAGTGACACAGCAGGAGCACTGTGAGACCGACGGATGGGACTGAAGCGCAGCTTAGTGTGGAGACTCGACTTCAGCTGCTGTGTAACCAACGGCCTTTTTGCATTTTTTTTTTTGTTTCCTCACCTACCACCTGACAGCTATTTGTGTACGGCGCAGGTTGAAGACCACTGTTATATTCTGTAACTACATTGACATACGACTGCTTTTATGTAACGATTAAAGAATATTTTCTGTTACCTGATGTTTATTTAAAAACTAAGCAGTTTAAAGAAAATATTTAAAATTGGCCTTCAGTTTAAAAAGCATTAGTTTAGAGAGTAAGGTCAGTTAAACAATGCATTTAAAGAAAAATAACACATTATACCTTTGAAAAATAATTACATGCATTAACACTTTAACTTTGACAGCCCTAATATCTATTTATGTGTGCTGTGATGGCATAATAAGGCAAAGGAAACCCGAAGAAATGTTGGGGTACCAACTGGGCCACACCATTTACTCCTAGAGTGTAAAAAAACGAACTAAAATGAGCATGTGGCGGTGCAACAGAAATCAGGAATAACAAATTTCTTTGCAGCCTCTGCGGCTTCACTAATAAATCTACTGTCCCAAGCAGGTGTGGGTTGGGGACTTCTGACATGCAGGACTGTCTTCCTCAGAATGAGACACTGTCTTCTGGGAGCTGCCAAATATATAATATCCCAGTCGGAAGAGGTGGGGTCTAAGGGACCATGGGCGTGGTTTAGTGGCCCTCAATGGGGAAATTCTGCCAGATTCCGGCCCCGAAGACGGCACTTCCAGTTCCGGTGGGGACTGCTGTCTCAAAGATGCAAGACAATGCCCGTCCACATAGTGCTAAGAACACCAAGGTTTGTCTGGAGAAACTGAAGTTTGAGGTATTGCCATATCCTCCTTATTCGGCAGATTTGGCACCGTGTGATATTCACCTTTTTGGACCACTAAAAAAACATCTTTGTGGTCATTGATTCAAGACAGATGACGACGTAAAGAAAGCGGTGCACGAGTGGCTGTGAGGAGAAGACAAAACCTTTTATTCTGCTGGAAACCAGGCACTTCCAGGCAGGTGGCACAAGTGCATTGAGAAGGGTGGAGGCTACATTGAGAAACGATATTATCGGTTTTGTTAAGGTTCGTTACATTTTCTGATAAATCCCATTTTCTAACTTTAGCTTGACTCCCTCTCGGATACATATATATATATATATATATATATATATATATATATATATATATATATTATACAGGAAGATTCACTTGAAAAAGGCCCCGAATATTCAGTAATTACTCTTGCTAGGACAAGCCGGGATGCCCCTGCTATGGAGCGATGAGGTAGGCACCGGACAGCTGTCACTACATTCAACCTTCATTTGCAACTTCTGGGTGCATGTCGCCCGTACCCCTTCACTCATTCACTCAACTTCTCATCAGGATGGTGGTGTTCAGTATTGAGCAGAGCGTCTACATCAGGGGTGACCATACTTTTTTGGCTTGCGAGCTACTTTTAAAATGACCAGGTCAAAATGATCTACCTACATTAAAAATACTATATACAGTATATAGTATATATATAGATATATACTGAGTATCAGAGGTGGGTAGTGACGAGTTACATTTACTCCGTTACATTTACTTGAGTAACTTTTTAAAAACAATTGTACTTCTAAGAGTAGTTTTACTGCACCATACTTTTTAATTTTACTTGAGTACATTTGTGAAGAAGAAACGCTACTCTTACTCCACATTGGGCAACACTTGAATCGTTACTTTTTTTCCATTAGATAAAGTCTGACAGACAATTTTCAATCTGCTCGGGGTAGCGTATGCTGTCAAGTTGCGCACACACCTTCCGTTGCGTCTCAAGCTCTGACTCGAGGTTTTGGATGTTCCCCAAATCAAGGCACTGCAGCTTTAAGGACAGATGTTGCATTTTTTGTTTGAAAGCATTAACTGAGCTCATCATATGGACCATGGTTTTGTCTTTTCCTTACAGCTGTAAATTAAGCTCATTCAACATGTTGGTCAGATCGGTAAAAAATGCCAAGTCTAGCGGCCATTGATCATTATTAAGTTGCTTGTATTCTGCATGTTTAATGACAAGGAGAAACTCCTTTTTCTCCGGCCAGGGGTCTTGAAATCTCAGCAGGAATTTCTCCCTAGCCATCTGTCTCAACGAAGGCATCTTTTATCATCTCTCCATCTTGGAAGGACTTCTTATGCTTAATGATCGAGTGACTCCCCCGGAACGATGCTTCGGTGTGTCTGCCTTTGCTTTTGAATTCAGCTGATTAAAAAATGACGGCTGTCTGATTAACTGCGATTTTAGTTCCCTCTCTTTTCTATTTCTCAGATCGCTTTTCAGAAGGAAGTCAGTTTCGTAGTTTTTATGAACAGTTCAAAAGTGCCTTTCCACATTTTCCTTTTTTGGAATAGCAATGATAGATTGACAGATCAGACAAATGCACTTCGATTGTGACATTGTGAGAGAAAAAAAAATACTCTTCTGATTCCACATCCAGCCCATAACCAACAATTTTTTTTTAAATCCCTTCTTTAGTCGATATAAATTGGAAGGCTAACTAGATCACTTACATAGCCAGAGTTTTGCAGTAGCTCACGCATTTAATCGTGCGTGCGGGATGACCAGTATGTTACAAGAAAAGAGATCTCAGACTGGCTGCCCTGTATGTCAATCAAGTGGCAAATGTCATAGGGAGGATATATGATAGACTAACGTTTAAAAAAAAATTTTTTTGAATGCAACGCGATCTACCTGCACTACCTTTCCGATCTACCGGTCGATCGCGATCGACGTATTGGGTACCCCTGGTCTACATGGTGTGAACCTATTGGGTCACCACTTTCTTTAAGCAATGTCAGAATCAACTGGATGATCGTGAGTTTACTGGAAGATTACGTCCAGCAATATGGAGTAACGTGTCACACATTGACAAGGACCATAGCAGAAACTGAGTCCTTCTTAGGCAACAGGGTAATTTCAAAGGGGTTTAGCCACCACGGTCAGCACCATCAGATTTCTTCCTTTGGGTTATGTTCAGTGGAAAAGTTTACCGGAACAAGCCTCGCACTATGGAAGATTTGAAAGAAAACATCCAACGTGAGTTTGCTGCTATTCCCCTTGAGACACTTGCCGATACGTTCAGGAACATGGAGCGCCATGTTGGAATGCGTCTGGCAGAAAATAGTAACCACTTCCAGCATTGCATGAAATGCAATTACACATATGCCAAGGTATATAGCATATTTTTTTGGTTCAGATTGGTTACAACAGAATATTCGGGGCCCCTTTTGAGTGAATCTCCCTGTATAAATATATCTGATCTGATAGTCTGATCATAATTTGATATTTGGGTGTTCACCTACAAGGTAACAGATATCCGCCATCATAGACATGATATATAGTACCTGACAAATAATACAAAGGGTACATGACATGTGTTTCGCCCTAACTGGCGCTCATTAGGTGTATACATTTTTGCTTCCCTTTGCGGGGATCAAACCTCAGACGACATTGGCATGATCTGCTTCTTGCAACTAAGAAGGCGTGGCAGATGTCTGCTGACTGGCCGGCCAACCACAAGCATTACCTGGTAGGTGACCACCCAAATATCAGGTTGTGAACAGACCTATAGATTTAATAATCCTGTCAAGTAAACGAACCAGCTGGCATGGCACAACGTCTGAGGCTTTGCCATCTTCTCACTTCTCCATAGCCATGTGTGTTATATTAATGGTTGATTCCGAATCGGCCCTGGGTCAGTGTGAGTATGAGTGTGTTTGTGGGTGAGCTCTGCGATGGCTGGTTACTGCTGATAGGCTCTGGCCTGTTGTGGTCCCCTGTTGTTGCACCATTTGCAATATTATAAATAACGGCACGTTATAAAAGTGAGGTGAGAACACCAAGCAAAGAATGAAAAAGAATAACGCCAGTCTTTTTTTTTTTTTACATTATGGCTGAACTTGTCCTGATTTGGCAAACGAAAAAACTCGTCCTGCTGACTTTTAAGATCACATCTCCATTGCTGAGAAACAAATATTTCATTTTCTCCTGAGCACCAGTTGTTGGGCTTTGAATAATTTCATGTTCTTGTAAGCTCTGTCAATCCTTGGCTATCTTCATTCGATAAAAACCATTAAAGCAGTGCCAGGGCCTCTGCCAGACACTCTTTGCACAGTGCCATCTCATAGTGACTGCCATATAAAGCCACCGTCAGCTCCTGCTGTTTTCATTATTAAAATATCAACTTTTCATTACTGCACCAAAAAGATAAATAAAACTGTGTTTAGTCAAGCTAAAAGTGGCCATCTGACCGATTTCTCTTTCTTGTTTAGTTGGCATGGCCACATTTTCTTGTATATCAAAAGATGGACCGTGCCCAGTAAAATGTAGGGGCCATCTGTGCTAAAAGACTGGAAAGAGGGGCACATGGGTGTCCATTCATTTATGTGACAGACCTACAATGTTCACGGGCTGGAAGCAAGTGATGACAGTAAAATAGGGGATTCTGGAAGGCCACCCATGATCAATATTTGGGTGGGGAAAACCTAATCGGTTTACGCAGTGTGGCAGACAGTGGCTACAAAGCAGAGTGCCTAGGGAAGAACACCGAGCCCATCCATCCGTTTTCAGAATCAGAAACGGCCAAACGAAGAACACTATGCAGTCTCACCTTATCCTGACACACTAGCCCACATGGCAGGACAGAATCCCTATTGAGATAATCTTCCCGATATCCACAGAGGCCATAAAGCCCACAGACATGTGCACATACAGCGATCCACTCAGTCTTGGCGTTGGCATCAGGGCCCACATGTAACCCTACAGGGTGTGTGGTCCATAAGGGGAAATACAGCAAAAAGAGGAATTTTCACTCTTTTTGTTTCTGTTTTTTTTTCTTTTCAAATCTCCACCCAATGTTAAATAAAAACTAAATAAAGACAAGTGCTCCTTGTTCCAAGAAGTGTTTTGGGAAAACAAAGCAAAACAAAACAAAACAGATCTTGCCTAAGATTATAATAATTGCAAAGTGCTTTTAATTTTTAATTCTTGCTTAAGGTCTTGAGTAACTGGGAGGTTTCGAGCAATGCAAACACTGAGCTGTCTGGACGCACCCTTGTGATGAACTGAAAATTAAATAGTCAATATTTGAAAAGTGCTGCACGTCCATGCGGGATCAGGGGTTTGCTTTTATTAAGTGCAATGGGAGAGCAGAATGAGATGCACACATGTGGTGTGGCTGACTGAGGAGAGGAAGCAGTTTGAGCCAATCAGGGGGTAGCACAGGGGGCTGAATGTGGTAAGCACCAGCACTGGGACAGTTGTCTATGTCCAGTCCACAACAATTATTAATGGCACAATACAGTACTTTACTCCAGCAAGCAGGAACGAGGCTACACTGAAACCCCCTGGTCAGCAGCGTTTGCACTGGGAGTGCTGGGACAACCACCATATCAACTTAGCAAAGACAGCTTTTGCATCAAGTTGGCACTGCTGAGACAGCCACCTAATCGATACTGCAACCAAGTCTGATTTTGAACCAGCAACACTAATGTGGTACCGTCACCTAATCCAAACTGGCACTAAAACTGATTTGGAACCAAGCAATCACTGCTGGCACAAAGTCAATGAGGACAGCTTGTGAATCAAATCCACCACCACCAAATGGTTCCTCAATCCAGTCATCTGCCCTGGGACGGTGTCTAAAATCTAAAATCACCAGCAAGAGGACTCTTATTAGAGCACAGGTGGACAATGTTGGTCCTGGAGGGCCACAGTAGATATAGGTTTTCGATCTAACCCAATGGCTTAATTAAAAAACAATTCTTGGCAGTCTCTGACCTTATTTAATTTATAGCTTGTTAGTCTGCAATGTTAGGTTCTTATATCGTAGATTTTTTTCCTCTTCAAGGATATCATACCAAATGATTTGAAGCCTAAAACAGATAATTTTCAGTCTGCGTTAGAGGTATTCGTTGAGTTACAGTAATCCCTCCTCAATCGCGGGGGCTGCGTTCCAGAACCCCCAGCGATAGATGAAAATCCGCAAAGTAGAAACCATATGTTTGTATTGTTATTTTTATATATTTTAAGCCCTTATAAACTCTCCCACACTGTTAACATTATTAGAGCCCTCTAGACGTGAAATAACACCCTTTAGTCAAAAGTTTAAACTGTGCTCCATGACAAGACAGAGATGACAGTTCTTTCTCACAATTAAAAGAATGCAAACATATCTTCCTCTTCAAAGAATGCGTGTCAGGAGCAGAGAATGTCTGAGAGAGAGAGAGAGAGAGAGAGAAAAGCAAACAATCAAAAAATGAATACGTGCTTTTGGGCTTTTAAGTATGCCGAAGCACCGTGATAAAGCGGCATTTTTTAGAGGAGCGTCCATATCCTCTTGGCAAACAGCCTCTGTGCAAACAGCCCCTCTGCTCACACCCCTCCGTCAGGCAGAGAGAGTGAGAGAGACAGAGAAAAAGCAAACAATCAAGCACCGCGCGGGAAGCAAATCATATATCATTGAGGAGTTTTAGTTAATATGTAATACGTGCTCTGATTGGGTAGCTTCTCAGCCATCTGCCAATAGCGTTCCTTGTATGAAATCAACTGGGCAAACCAACTGAGGAAGCATGTGCCATAAATTAAAAGACCCACTGTCCGCAGAAATACATGAACCAGCGAAAAATCCATGATATATATTTAGATATGCTTACATATAAAATCCGTGATGGAGTGAAGCCGTGAAAGTCGAATCGCGATATAGCGAGGGATCACTGTATACGTTTTTGTTCTGTTTGCCTTTAAAATTAACAAGCAAATACTTTTTAAACTTACACTCTTACTGTAAAACTTCAGTAAAGACAATATTTGGAATGAACTTTTCTTCAATATCGCACTGAATTTTGATTCCGTGTTTGGAGTTACATTGTGACAACGCAAAATATAACTGCCCATGAGTGAATATTGTTTCTTTCTCTCTAATAAATAAACCAACTTTTTTGAATGTTTGTCTCTGTGATTTGTTACTTGTCATAGCAAAGGTTATTCTAATGGGAAATTGTAAACATCTTAATACGAATAGCATATCAGGATCTCCTTTGGTGTCGAATGTTTTCCGCGGAAGAAGTACATCACCTTTCGCCTGTTAAAATTTGACATGTTTAGAATTGTTCAACCAGTTTTTAATACAGCTAATCTTGTCCTATTGCATAGCCCACCATTCATAAATAAATTGCACAATAACATTACGATACATCCTTCTTTCATCAGTACGAAGACCAGACGGTATTAACGGTTGTAGATATTCTACAGAATATTGTAAGTTGATGTTTTCATCTTCCGCACCATCACCAACAACTGTTTCAGCATAGTCTATTGATACACATTTAACCAATTTGCCATGTAACCAATCGACAGTTTTTGCATTAATTTGTTTTTCATCGTTTCTCGGTGCTAGGATTGCCAGTGTACTCATTTCTTCTGTTGATAACACTTCAATTTAAAATTCTTCAATAAGATTTTGACATAATAAGTCTTCTTTAACTGAGAACTTAAAGTGAGGAAAACGTAAAAGTTTTTATGAGCTGAGAGTGCAGGAACTGTGTCTGACGAAAGAATTCACACGAATTAGAGGTGAGAGAACCGGGGGCATGGGCCGTTAACTGTAAATAGTGGAGAGGAGGGCAGGACTTGAAAAAATCTCTTGGCGCGTCTCGTTTTAAGATTTTCTTTTTATAATAGAGAGATATATTATCTTTACTGCAGTGGGCTGGCGCCCTGCCCGGGGTTTGTTTCGTGCCTTGCACCCTGTGTTGGCTAATGGATGGATGGATGGATATTATCTTTAAGGACAATCACAAACACTAATAATCAATATATTGTCACCAAGATAGTTCCTGACCCTTGTCACTAGTACTGACATAGCAACTTTTTCACAAGTTAGTTCTTCAGAGGGCGGCACGGTGGCGCAGTGGTAGCGCTGCTGCCTCGCAGTTAGGAGACCCGGGTTCGCTTCCCGGGTCCGCCCTGCGTGGAGTTTGCATGTTCTCCCGTGTCTGCGTGGGTTTCCTCCGGGCGCTCCGGTTTCCTCCCACTATCCAAAGACATGCAGGTTAGGTGGATTGGCGATTCCAAATTGGCCCTAGTGTGTGCTTGGTGTGTTTGTGTGTGTCCTGCGGTGGGTTGGCACCCTGCCCAGGATTGGTTCCTGCCTTGTGCCCTGTGTTGGCTGGGATTGGCTCCAGCAGACCCCCGTGACCCTGTATTCGGATTCAGCGGGTTAGAAAATGGATGGATGGATAGTTCTTCAGACCAGAGCAGCTCTGTGATCCAGTCAGTAGCCCTGGGACAGCCACTTTCAGTATATATGTACATAAAAGCCAGCGTCTGTCTGTATGTTGGCTTTTCACAAGAGAACTACTTCACGGATTTAGATTGGATTTTTTTCTATAATTTACTTGAACATTCTGGTTGATATTGCGACTTCTCTCATCGCTCTAAGAATCATAGTTCACTTGCGGTACCGATTTATTTGCATGAATTCGGAAGACACGCAGCAGGCCAAGGGGAGGGGGAAGCGTTTCACTACTACGTGGATGGAACCACTTTAAAAATAAAGCATCATTGAAGATGGCCAACAAATCAAGTCCCCAGATCCTAAATGGCTCCCCAATCTGATCCACAGCTCTAGTGCACTGGCACACAAGCCAGGTCTGGATCAAGAAACCAGCACTTGTACTGACACTTTATCGAGAATGCATCATGAAGTGTTCAACAGTGGGACAGTCACTATAGTGATCAATATAGAGTCACCAGCGACACATTCTGTATCGTCTCGACAGTACTGAGAAAGTTAAGTCATTGATACAGGTACAATGTCACTAATCTTTGAGGTTAATCACCAGCAGTGGGACAGTGTCCCTGTTCAGTTTGCAGTGCTGGGACAATTCTCAAACCCGCAAAGTCACACTGCACACAAATCCCGCATTTCCACTGACACAGGGATTTAATGATAATTAAAATAAATGTTCTGAACTGGTGGTCCAGCTCAGTAGGTAACTGAAGAGGTAGTGGCATCACATAAGGAGCAGACATTTAGGCCACCTGTGCCCATAGCACTTGGGTCATTTTTGACCCAGGAGTGATGCAACTGTGTCCATAGATGCATGGTACCAGTCTGCTTAATCCAACAACAGTGCTGCAGTTCATCCTGAACAGCTGGAGGCCCAAAGCCCAACATCTGGACACAGAACTCCAGCTTCTACCTGTCTGGATGGCTGGCACAAACACAAAAGCAATGACCAGAGATGGACCCCAGCAGCTTAAATTGACCGCCTCGAGTCCATTGCTACCCCTAAGTTTTAAGTTAGACATCTCACTAGTATGCCAGGAAAGGAAAAGCTGGGGACCCTTTAAATGAGGGTCACCACAGTCCCTTGGACAGAACTCCTCTTCACACACAGAATCAGTCCATCCAGCTTAGGCGGTAAGAGATTAAGAAGAAGAAAAGAAGCTAAGATAATGTAAACTGGGACTCGAATTCAGACTACTAGAACCAAAGCAGAAGCGGGAGTGAAAGTCAGTTGCAGCGTCACAATTCGTCTGGGATTGCAGCACAAGAATGGGAAAAATACATGGATCAGCAAATAAAAAAGTAGGAGACTGGAGGCTGCAGGTCTTAGGCCACTCTAATTTGTTCCGATTTTTCCACTTGTTTTCAGCCACTGTCATTAATTCTCGCTCCGCTGCCCGCCACGCATACTAATACACAGCTACCTGTCAAACCGGAGCCCATCTTGGACCCCCGCCAGACAGCGTCAATCTCTATTTACATCAAGGCGGCCGCGCCGTTCCCTCTCCCAGACACTTCCTCCGCTGCTCCTTTCGCTTTCCCATTTTTTTTAATCCTGTGCCTGCATGCCAACCCCCCCCCAACTCCCCCGACCAAAAATAAATCTTTATTAAACTTTAAATCCGAAATAAAATGAAATTAGCAGACTGCAAAATATTGCTTTCTTTTCTTACACGTTCCCTTGTGTCTCCATGCAAATTATAATGCTTATTTATGTAAATGAGGTGTCTCCTTTAATTAGTTTTGCCGGAAGGCATTAAAATACACATATTTGACCAAAAAGCATTAATTTGCTGGCCTTCATAGGGTTAAATTCCCTTCTTGCACTTTACTGGTGGTGATTCACAAGACGGTCCTGGAAAAAGGACCAGCGGGGGGCTGGTGGTAGGGAGGAGCTCAGGGAGAAGGACATACCAGGAAAAAAGAATCAGGAACACGGCATGAACAGACTTCCAAAGAACTGGCTGGTGCTTCGCAAAGGTGGACACACGGGGTCTGATCGGCATGGACCACCTTCGTAAAGAGCAGGTGTCGTACTACTGCCGCCATGGAGGAAGGAACCTTGAAAGAGGGGCGGCTCGACTTCTCCAAACCTGAAAATGGACAGGCCTTCTGTTTGGAGGGTCTAAGTTCACCAAATGAGTGTTGTCCTCAGAAATAACCCTTGACAAATGGCCAGGCTACTACAGACACAGCATGTGTGTGTGTGTGTGTGTGTGTGTGGTATCAGAGAGTGAGCCATCCATAATTTGTGTAACTGCACAAGAGTGAGACTAACAGTATACAACATGCTCACCGTATGAATGGGTGTGTGTGACAGATACCATGTGTGTGAAAGTGTGTCTCATTACATGTGACAGTGTTTGGGCACGTCTCTGGTACAAGTGTGTCTCATTGTGCACATGTGGGTGAACACATGTACAGTACATAACTATGTCTAATTGGCTCTCACCACATGTACAGTACACAGAGCGTGCATGTGAGAGAAGCAGTGTCAGTGTGTGTCTCACTTCACATACGAGTTTGTTCTGCAAGGCTTTTTGTCTTTTTCATCCACGTGTGTGCAAATGAAGGCATATGTGTAAGAGCGGGTCTCACTGTCTGAGTGGCTCAGTTTGCTGGCCTGTGTTGTCAAGTCTTTCTAATCATGCGTGTGTGACATGGTATACACATGTGTGTAGGAGTGTGCCTAACTGCACGTGACGGTGTGTATGTGCTGCGCCTACACAGTATGTGTGTATCTTTATATGTGTGTTTGTGTCATGAGGGGCCAAGTCTGTCTCAGTGCATATAATAAGACACAGTTATGCAAATGGCCCCTCTCCATACATATAGACACTTCATAGGAGGCACTTCACATATACATACACATGCAAAAAGACACACGCTTATGTACACACCATCACAAAGCAATGAGGCAGTTTTACTTTTACAAAAGGGGCATGCACAGTGACACACACATGCATTGAGACAGACTTGACCCCTCATGACACAAACACATATAAAGATACACACATACTGAGTAGGCACAACACATACACACTGTTGTGAACCCGATAGATAGATAGATAGATAGATAGATAGATAGATAGATAGATAGATAGATAGATAAATAGATAGGAATGGCACTATATAATAGATAGATAGAAAGATAGATAAGGAACTATAGTATAGATAGATAGATAGATAGATAAAGGCACTATATGATAGATATATAGGAAGATAGATATTTTATTTTTTAAAACCAACGTTTATTGATATAATTGTTAAAAAACAGTATACAGTATAACATCAGCCAACACACAAAAAACACATATATACAGAAAAATAAAAATAATCTTATTCAATATAACAAATGAAGAAAATATTTCCAAAAAAAGCTGTCCTACCACACTCTAATTAAGCATATGTGGGGAAATATTATAACATCAAGTGTAACTCATCGTCTTCACATTCACATAGCACACTATTTACACACCAAACATCCCTAAACCTTTCCAAATTCTTTGTACATTTATAAAAATTAAAATCCACTAAGATTCTATAGATAGACAGACAGATGAAACTGTGTCCACAGACGGATGGTGACTTTGTTCTGAAGGGCCGTTTGACTTTTTAATGGGTGGTGTGCACAAGGAGACGCACAGTATGTGTAAAAGTACACCTCACTGTAGGTGTGTGGGGGTCATTTTGCATGCCTGCATTGTAAAGTCCTTCTCATCGTGTGTGAGTGTGTGTGTGAGAGATGGTATATATACATGTGTGTAAGAATGTGTCGCACTGCACGTGTCTGTGCATGTAACATTATGTGTGATTGTGCTATGAAGGGCCAAGTCTAACTCACAGCACGTGTGTGTCATTGTGCATGCCCCTGTCATGAAGGGGGGGTGTAAAACCGTCTCATTGCATGTGATTTCCTGAGTGAACAGATGTACGTGTACACATATGTGTTTGAGTATTTAAGATTACATGTGTCTATGAGAACTTGCATGATTGTTCCAATAACACGTGTGCTGATATCTGAACATTTCAGACTACTTGTGCTTGTTAAAAGATGAAGACTATGCCTTTGCTCTTAGTGGTATCATCTGTGTGCACATATACAGTATGTACGTGTGTGTGAGTATTTCCGAGTACTTGTGTGTTCAAGAATGTATGGTAGTGTGTCAGACTATGGATGGTCACATGTCCACATGTATATGTTGTGGAAGATCAGCCTGGCCCCAGACAGACACAGGACATACAGGTCCAAATCACGCACGTTTATTGTTCTTCTTCACAATGCATAAACCACAACAATAAGCTCAGTCCTTCTTCTTCCGTTCTTCTCGCCTTTTGCCGCTTCCACTCCTCTTCCACAAGCTCTGTCCTCTACCACCCAACTCTGGCTCCCCAAATATAGTGAGACAGCCCCTTTTATGTTTTACCCGGATGTGTTCCAGATGCATCCTGACAATTTTCCCATGGCTCCAGAACTATCCGGGCGTCCCCTGGCGGTGGCTATGGGCTCCAACAAGGTTGAGCTTCTAAGCTCCAGTCCCGTGGCCCCAATGCAAAGCAGTGGGGCTGCCCTCTCGTGTCCCGGAGGAGGTAGTGTCTCTCTCCCAGACCTTCTGTCCACCAGACGTTACAATGTGTACCCACACATGTGTGTGAATATTCTGGACTACTTGTGTGTTTAGCAATACAGAGTGTTAGAATGTAATGTTGTCAACTTGGATTTTGAAAGTGTTAAGTAACAGCAGGAAATCAAACTGAAGTCGCCTCACAGTGCATGTGTGCTTTTGTGTGTGCACATGCATAACACCCAGAAGTTCTGTGATGCTGACTGGACTGACCAATTGATGGAGGGATAAGATGCTAACAGAGCCGGTACCAGGGACCCCTGGTCAACAGGTGAACAGTGACAATCATTCACACTGAGTGCCACCTCATCCTTACACTGAAATTTGCTGTTGTTGATTATGTACGACATAAGGCACACCTGTCCAAAGGCCACATGAACTGTAAAAGTCACTTAGCAGGGTGCAGCGTGAGACATAAATCTGTCAGTGCGCCGGCCCTGGCTCCCCAGTGAAGGACACCTCGCTTCTCAGTGACTTTGAGGCTGCCCACCTCACACTTATTTTAATATTTGTTTATAAGGCCCAGCGGTCTTACACTAAATCTTTTTTATGTGCCTCCGCATGATTAACCGCTCGATTCCATGCTGGGCAGCACAGCACAGGCAAAAGATGAGCAGGCGAGACGTGACGCGGTCCAGCAGAGCGCCACCAAGGCCACCCGCCAGCTAACCCTGAACCCACTCCGCCCGGCACAGCCATGCTGTCACTGGGTTGTACTGAAGCTGATGTTATGATTATTTGCTTAATTTTGTTTTTATTTCATTCCAAGGCTCATATAAAAATGAATTTGTCCACAGTGACATCTCAAGGTGTGCGTTTAATTGGTTCCATTGCAAAAACAAACTGAATGGAGAACACTGGGCTCAGTTTTATGAGTGTGCCTTGAGACCCTGCATACCAAGACGGCTCCTCACTGAGGTTGAGAGAAGAACAAACAGACGATTAGGGACGGACAAACTCACTAGAGATAGATAGATAGATAGATAGATAGATAGATAGATAGATAGATAGATAGATAGATAGATAGATAGATACTTTTATCAATCCCAAGGGGAAATTCACAAAAAAGTAGTAAAAAGTGTCCAGGGAATGAGTCCACATAAAAGAAAGCGGTAGGAGTGATCAGTGAATAGAGAAAAAAGGTAGAAAGATAAAGTCGCACACGGAGCTGCTGGAAAGGCTGCCACTCGCGGCGGCACCTGAGTCAGACAGAAAGTCTTTTACAAGAATGGTAACAGTGTGACTGCTGTGCAAAGATAAATAGATAGATAGATAAATATGAAAGGCACTATATAATAGATAGATAGATAGATAGATAGCACTTTAAGTGCTAGAAAAGCGCTATATAAATGTCATTAATAATAGATAGATGTGAAAGGCACTACCTAATAGAGAGATATGTAAGGCACAAGATGATGATATATAGATAGATAGATAGATAGATAGATAGATAGATAGATAGATAGATAGACCTGTAGTCCACCACATTATTTCAGATCTCACACTTTTGTCTTTACTTTCACAGTGAGCCCACTCCTTGTCCACCTCTCACAATGCACCCCCACATCCCCACTTGCTTCAACCCTTTCTGATGCCCTTTGATATCCAGAGGAGCATCTGATTCCTGGCTGCTAGGGAAGGCCATTGCGCCTGTAGCAGATTTGTAAATTTGAACTTTTTTTGTAGCATATGCGAGCGAGGTCCAAATCAGTTGCTTCTGCCAAACATGACGGGAAGTGTACTTGGAATAAATAGATGTAACTTTTAATCTCCCGGAACGGAGGTTCAGCTTTCAAGATAAATCTGGTAGGAAAACGCTGCTGGCAAACGTGTGAAAACTTAATTGGGACCTTCACTCCTCGAGCTGTGTGAAACAGTAGCTGGATGACCCAAGTGGATAGGAATCGAGCTCCACCTCCAGCCCACTGCCCCACCCCACCCGGTCGTTAGACCAGAGCAGTCGAGCTGCTAACTGCTCCGCAGATGTCTGCAGCTCAAATCCAGTAAGCAGCTCTGTAAAGGAAGTTCTTTATTTAGAGCAATCTGATTGGCCGCATTTCCAGGGATTTATTGTTTATCTCATGCTACTGCCTGCTTTGAATTGCATTCATGAGAACTTTAAAAAACACCTTGTGAATGTGCCTCCTGTTCCATGCAGGGTTCTATATAAAGTAAAGATGGACTGATTGAATAGAAACCACTGGTTCTCAGCAGCAGGGCGCTCCTGGTGTTTTTAAGTCCTTAATGAGACAAAAGCTAAATCCTGTCAGATGAAGTTCCAGTCCCACTTTGAATACACAGAGTGCATCGAGAAGAAGAGTGGAAACAGAAAGCATTGACTGCTCTAGAATATCGTATGTGAATTTTAAAGTTACGGGGAGACACAGGCAGTAGCACCATGTGCAGGGTAGAAAACAATGCTAGATGGGATGTCAGTGCATCCTTGCCCCCAGTGCATCCCAAAACATACACCATAGGAACATAACGAGAGGAGACCACTCAGTCCATCAGGCTCATTAGGTTAGCTAATAGCTAAGCTGCCCCCATATCTTATCCAGATGTACTTCTTGAAGGTTTTTAATGTTTCTCCTTTAACTACATGTGTCAGTAGTTTGCTCCAGACTCCTACAAGTCCAAGTTCTAAATGCACTCCCCCTACTTAAAATGTGTGGCAACTGAACTAACCCTAACCCTAACCCTAATTTCTTGGTTGAAAGAACCATCGTAACAGTAGATTACCCACAAAGAGGCAGGGTATGACCTGGTCGTGATTTGAGAGCACTTTCCATCCATCCTCTGTTTTCTAACCTGCTTATTTAGTTGTGGGTCCTGGGGAGCTGGTGCCCACCTTCACAGCTTTGGTTGCAAGGCTGCATAGAGAACCAGTCTATTACAATGCACCCTCATGTACACAACCATTTTGGAGGATGTGGGAGGAAAACTTGAAGTACCTGAAAAAAATCCACAAAAGCGTACAGAATGTGTACGCTTCAGTCACACCATGACCAGACCGGAATGGGGCCATGATAATCCAGATTTTACATAACAAAAAGATATGAAAGCATGTGCCAGGGGAGTAATCCAGAATTTCACTGAAGTTCCATATCACTCTTCTTTCCTATGGCCACTGCCAGCATGTCTCTCACATCCTTGTTCCTCTGTATCCATGCCTCTCAGTAACCGGGCTGTGAAGCCATTAGGGTTGTAACCCTCCCCAGACCACCATACTCTATATTGTCCAGTCGGAATCTTCCTTTTTTTCCATAACAATCTTTACATTTTTAAATTTTACACTTTGAGAGGTGCATCCTTATGCTACCTACTCCACACCATAAAAAAGGTCAGAGTGGCAAGAAGTGAAGCACACATCACCCAAGGCACGAAGTCGTCACAGTCCTCAGGTCACCCCACTTCCCTGCTCGTTGCAGGCATGTTCACAACCTTTAATTGAAAGCAATTATTATACTCAAAGGTTTATTTTCATTTGTCGAAAAACAAGTCAGAGCACCTTTTTGAACTATTTTTGTTCTGTAAAAAGAAAGGAATTTGGCTTTTTTCCACTTTCTTTATTCACCAGTCTCACAACGTTCACTTGCCCTTTGTTACAGACTTTTAAAAAAATGCAAAAAAATTTTTTTTTTCTTGTCTTTTATTCAGAGGAAGAGTCAAGAGCCTGATGCAACTCCACTAGAAGTTTCTAATGGAGTTCATACTTATTGGATTATTATGATGAGGTCCTGGGTGTGTGACCCTGAGTGATGTGGGCTAGTCTTGGCTTCTCAGCACCCCTTAAACACATCAGACACCCTCTAAGAAGTTCAGTCTGCTGCCTGGACAGGGTACACCGGGATGGAGGCTTGGCACATATGGAAACCTCACCTCTGGCCTTCACTGTCTCCTTTCATTAGTAATGTCGCAGTGCTCTTTAAAGAGATGCTGCGGTAAAATCCATTAAGTGTCTACAGTGGCTAAGTGATTAGCGAGTCAGGCAAAAGCAAAGCTGTGAGTTCAAGTCCATGAACTGAATTCCTGTCCAAAGCTCAATGCACCCATCCACCCATTTACCAAACCCATTTAACTCCTGTGTAGGTAGCTTAAGCCTATCCTGTGGTATCAGATGCAGAGGCTTGAATGGGACACCAGTCCATCATGGAGCCCACTAACACACATGCCAACACTAAGGCAGTTCAGATTTGCAGACCTACAAATGGTGAATTCAGAAAGTATTCAGACCCCTACACTTTATCACATATATGCATATATTTGCAATTTTTACTCATCAAACTACAGTTAATCACCCATACCAGTCCAGGGAGGGTCTGCTCAAGCGTTATAATGCACTGGTGAGGCCTCACCTAGAGTACTGGGTGCAGTTTCGGTCTCCAGGTTACAAAAAGGACATAGCAGCACTAGAATAAGTCCAGAGAAGAGCGACTAGGCTGATTCCAGGGATACAGGGGATGAATTATGAGGAAAGATTAAAAGAGCTGAGCCTTTACAGTTTAAGCAAAAGAGGATTTGATTGAAGTGTTTAAATTTATGATGGGAATTAGTCCAGTGGATCGAGATGGTGACTTTAAAATGAGTTCTTCAAAAACATGGGGACACAGCTGGAAACTTGTGAAGGCTAAATTTCACAGAAACATTAGGATATTTTTCTTTACACAAAGAACCACAGACACATGGAATAAGTGACTAAGTGACAGCAGGACTTCTAAAATCCATCCATCCATTACCCAACCCGCTATGTCCTACATACAGGGTCACGGGGGTCTGCTGGAGCCAATCCCAGCCAACACTGGGCACAAGGCAGGAAATAAACCCTTGGCATGGCACCAGCCCACCACAGGGCACACACACACACTAATGCACCTAACCTGCATGTCTTTAGACTGTGGGAGGAAACCCACGCAGACAACATGAAACTCCATGCAGGGAGGACCCGGGAAGCGAACCCAGGTCTCCTAACTGCGAGGCAGCAGCGCTACCCACTACACCACCATGCCACCCGACTTCTAAAATTCAACTTGATATTTTTTTAGAAGAATTAAGTGAATGCGACTGGTGAGCTTTGTTGAGCTGAATGGCCTGTTCTCATCTGGACTTTTATAATCTTTGTATATAATACACTACCATGGCTGTCTGTTTGTCTGTCCAGGATTTAAATCACCCGTAGCTTGCAAACCGTTTGACCCATTGACCTGAAATTTGGTGCACATATACTACGTCATGTCTACTTTCCGCTTTTTGGAGTGATGATTGACTTCCAAGGTTATTCCTCTTTTTATTTTTATTTTATTTTATTGCACAATCAATAAATCAATATTGTACAGCAGGACGGCTGTGTGGCACATGCGTACGGGCACCGTTCACATTCCTACCACCTTTGCCGTCACTTCCCCTACGTCTTCATATCTTAAATCATTCTTGAGGCAGATTGAAGACTTAAGTGCCAGCTTAAGTGAGAAAATTAAAGAAAACGTACTAAGTAATTGCAACACAAACACTGACTTAATAAGTTTCCCTCGAAAAGTTGCAGAGGGAAGAAGACAAGAAGCGGGATGCTAGGGTGGAGAAAAGAAGAGCTGCTCAGGAAGCAGCAAGCACATCAGCCTCTGAGCAAACGAATGCTAAACGTACAGAGACAGAGGATGAGAACTAAGAGTGCTCAAGTCAAGTGTATTCACTGCATGGTAAAGTGCAGTGTGCTGTTACTGGTGTTCTAATAATGACAAAGTGAAAACAAGAAATTTTCAGAAAGGTTTGAAAATTTGCTAAAAATCAACAGCTGAGATCTTTCATTCATTTAAGCACTCATACCCTTAATTCAGTACTTTAAAAAGCCCCTTTGGCAGCCTTTACATCTTTGAGCCTTCATTAGCAAGTCTTTACAAGCTTTGCATACCTGCATTTGGGCAGTTTATCCCAATCTTCCTGGCAGATCGTCTCAAGCTCTGTTAGACCAAATGGAAAGCATCTATAAACTGCCATCATCAAGTCTCTCCACACATGTTCTATGAGGTTCAAATTTGGACTTTGGCTGAGCCACCCGGGGTCACTCTGGGACGCTTTGGGTCATTGTCATGTTGAAGGGTGAACTATCACGCCAGTCTGAAGTGACATGTACTCTGAAGCAGGTTTTCTTTAAGGACTTCTCTGTATTTGGCTGCATTCATCCACCCCTCAATTCTATCTAGTCTCCCTTTTCCAGCCATCACAAAGCACACCCACAGCATGATGCTGCTGTCACCATTTTGGTATTAGTTGGGTGATGAGCATAGCCTGGTCTTTGCCAAACACAGTGCATGAAATTCTGTCCAAAGAGTTCAATTTTTGTCCCATCAGACCTCCATTAAGAGTCCCTTAAACTGTTGTACATCTTTTACTGAGGATTGGCTTCCATTTAGCCACTTGACCATAAATGCATGATTGATGGAGTGCTGCTGAGATGTGTGTCCTTCCTAACAGGCTCTCCCATCTCAGTAGTGGACTTCAGAAGTTCTGTTAGAGTAACCATTGCATTCTTGGTCAGCTCCATGACTAAGGACTCCCTTGGCTGGTTGCTCAGTTTGGCTGGATGACCAACTCCAGGAAGAGTTCTGGTGGTTCCAAACTTCAATTTTACAGTTACTGAAGCTACTGTGCTCCTGGGAACAGTCAAAGCTTTAGAAATGTGTTTATCTCCTTGCCCTGAGCTACGCCTCATCACAATTTGATCAAGCAGGTTTATAGGAAGTTCCTTGGACTTCGTGGCTTGGCATGCAGTGTGAATTGTGCACAACACCAGCAACAACAACATTTACTTATATAGCACAATGTCATACAGCAATATAGCATAAGGTGCATTACAAGATGACAAAAAGAAAGTTAGAAGAAGAGAAAACAATTAAACATAAGCAATAATATTAAAGAATAAATAACAACACAACGAGGTATGGTCAGATAGCCGAGAGGACAGAAAAAACAAAACAAATAAAACCTTCTATACACAAGTGTGTGTCTTTCTAAATGACGTCCAGTCAATTCAGTGTGCCACACATGGACTCCATCAGTCAAGTTCAAGACAACAGCCCCACAATTTGGAGCTCCACAGTAAAGGGTCTGAATTCTTATATTACCTGAACTTGAACACAAGGAGCATGCTGACCTGAAGGCTGCTGGCATGAATTATGAAGCTGTAAAGCAACAGTGAAGAGCATTACCCAACATACAGTGATTTATCATAAAAAGGCGCTATATAATTGAGGTTATATAAATGAATTGGCACTAACAACCATCCACAACATCACTCCATCCATGTTTTCAACCTGCTTATCCAGAATGGTGTCACAGGGAAGCTGGAGCCTATCCCAGCAAGCTTCAGGTCCAGAGCTAGAAATAATCCTTGGATGGGGTGCCAATCTATCACATGGTGGACACACACACACCCACAAACATATGTGGGCCAGTTTAGCATCACCACTTCCCCTAATTTGCATGTCTATGGCCTGTGGGAAGAAACTCATACAGACAAGGCGAGAACATGAAAACTCCACACAGGGAGCACCCAGGACTTGAACCCCAGGCTCCTTGTTGTGAGGCAACAGCACAACCGCTGTGCCAGTTATGTTGCAATGCTCACGAAATGGATACAGCTGCACTACTGAAACATTCACTGAGGAGCAGCTACCACAATTCTATGTGAACTTCATAAGAAGTTTTAGAAATTAAAGGAAACCGCAGCTCTGCTGGTTGAAATCCTGCTACTGACTTGATGTTCCGCACTGAGCAAGTGAGCTGACTTATGACTCTGCTTCACTTATATAAGCATATTAACGACTAAAAAAAAAGGTAACATAAAATGAGCTGAACTGTAAAGAGCTTTTTTTTATGTTCGCCCTAAAGGCACTATATATAAAGAGAAAATGAGTACCTGATACACACCTGATTTATGAGCTGTTAAACTGTTCATTTACGAGATCACATTGGATGGAAGTAAAAATTCATTTGCAAAAAACAATTACACAACTAATGAAGCACACACGCGGCAAATGCCTCCAGTAAAGCGGGGATGTTCATCGAGTTTTGTCCAAATAATGGTGAATTATTCCTAAAGATGCTAGCCCAGATCTGAATGTTGGGATATTCATGTATTGCAGTGTTTATCAACCACTAGGTCAACCCAGAAGTGGACTGTGGGCTGCTGCCGGTGGCTTGCAAGTTGATGTTGTTTAAATTGGTAGAGGGTCGCTGTGGGTCATAGAGGGTCAGTATGCTCATCCCTGCCGGCTCTGATTCACCCAGGTTAGCCCCTAAAGACTGACCATCAAGAGCGGCGTTTGGGGGTGGCAAGTGGGGAGACCCCCCTAGGCCCCACGCTTAAGGGGCCCTGCTTTTGAGGTCCACGTGTCTTGTTTGAACGGATTTGTCAAGTTAGTATATACAGTATATATATATATTTGAGATACTTCTATGAGTAACCTTATCACATATCGAGACTCAGAGTATACTTTTCTAGAAGAGGGCCTGCTAATTTCTGCATGATACCGCATCGCATTTTGCACTGTCATGGTATTGTCATGAATTATGAATTGCACTTTTTAAATAGAGTATATCATTATATTTTGATAAAGTCCACGTATTACCTTGCAAAAATCTAGCTAAATACTGTAAATGAGAAAATCCAGTGTATGTTAACATTATTTTTATTAAATCCGTCTGTAAGTTTATCCAGTCCACAGATATGTAACCGGGTCCACGTGGGGTTGTTCAGGCCTAGGCCCTGCTCACCTCTAAGGCCGCCTCTGCTGACCATTGCTCTTGCTTTACCAATTAGTATCTGCTCTGACACTCCAACTAAGCAGGATTAACCCAGTGGGACCCCATCATGTCATGAAGACACTTACATAGAAAAGAGTGGGTCATCACAACAGCAGAAATGTCGAGAAACACAGAAGCAGTCAACTCCACTTGGGGAGGGTCTGTCAAGATGCCCCGGCTGTACTATGCCAATACAGAACCTGTATAATATTTGTAATTAAATGGATGATTAGATATATGCAGCTGTTATTTAATCAGTCCATATATTAAATATATTTGTTAACTAGTCACCATCATTTTGCTGCCATATTCATTTGGTACATACAGTACAGTACTTACGTAATTCTTTTCACCAAAACACCAAGGCAATTTTAATTTATTATAAAATTATTAATTTTATTATTAAAATGTATTCATTTATTAATATATTAATATATTAATATATTAATATTTTTCTCAAGGTTAAAGGAAAGTCCACTGGATTAAGTGGGTTTGATAAAGTGGACATGTAACATTTGATATGTCAAATTACTGTTACAGCATAAGGGGGTTGGGACGGTGGTGCAGTTTAGCGCTGCGGCCTTGCAATAAGGTGACTTGGGTTTACATCCTGAGTCCTTCCTGCGTGAAGTTTGCATGTTCTCCCAGTGTCTGTGTGTGTTCCCCCCAGGTGCTCTGATTTCATCCCACTGTCCAAAGACATGCAGGTTAGGTGAAGTGGAGATGCTAAATTGGCCTTTTTTAGTGTGTGTGTTTGCTCTGAAATAGACTGGCACCCTGCCCAGGCTTTGTCCCTACCTTGTGCCCTCTGCTAGCTGGGATTGTCTCCAACCCTCCCACCACCGACCCTGGTCTGGATTAAGCATGTTAGAAAATGACATGACACCATCATATTTGCTCTGAACACCACTAAATGAATGGTGCAGCGAGTAGAACAGAGGAGGCGCAATATTTGTTAGATAGATAGCACTATAACCTATAGATCAAATACTTGTAATATATTAACAGCAATTAATAATGCAGCTGGCATATGTTGGCATTTCACCCTACAGACTCTCACGTTTCCATAACAATTGCCTAAGAAGACTAACGAAAATCCACTGTCCCGCCACTGTCTCCAATACAAGACTTCACAATATCACCAAATCGGAAACCATATTGGAGACATGGCGACAGAGGTGGCAAGGACTTTTGTGCTGCATGCCTTCCAGATACTCAGATACTGAGGAAGACATTGAAAAACATGGAGGCACTATGGAGCTGAAGCTGAAGACTGCCAGATTCACCTGGAGAACAGCACTTATGAAAGCTCCAAACAGACAGCAACGGCAACACCATGTGTAAGCCTTATGTGCTACAAAGAAATTAAAGTAAAGTAACACTACAGTCAAGGGACACAGGGGGTTTGAATCCTGGGCCGTCTCCTATTTGTGTGGAGATCGTATGTTCTTCCTCATCTGTTGGAGAGGCACATCAGACTTCCTCCCAAATGCCAAAGAAAGGCCTGTAATGCTAATCTGTGATTCTAGAAAGTGTCCTGAGAATAGATGGCACCTCATCAAGCACTGTACCCGGGGTTGCCAAGATTGCCTCTGGCCTCCATGCCCCTGAACTGAATTAAGTGGGTTTGATAATGAATGAATCGACAGTTTAGTAACATTTCTGAAGTAGATAACCCAAAATTGTTGCAGTTTTCATTTAGGAGAAGCATACATAACTCTCCTGGTGTCCTGTCGAGGCTTTATTCCTGCCTTTTGCCCATTGCTTGCTGGGATAGGCAACCCTCCTCTGGATATGTGGCTATAGAAAATGGATGGATGAATGCTTGAAATATCTTAAGTCGTATGAGACAGACCTTGCTCCATATCATTTGGTAGATGTTTATTTGAAATTTGTATAGATCAGCCGGTGCTGCTCCCATGTTCAAACAACAGGCGATATGGTTTAGATGAGAACAGGCCGTTCAACCCAACCTGTTTTACTGCACATAATGAGGGTCTCTTTTGCTACAACTGCAAACACACATTTGCAACGTTATCTATTTGTTTAGTGCATACTTGTATAAATATTGCTGTGTTGTACAGATCATTTATAAGATACTCCTGTGACATGTATTTACTCAATACAACGATAACTACATTACTGCATGCAGGATTAAGCAAATACCACTGTGATATATTTGTACAATATTTGTTTAGGTAGGTAAATTGCTTGAAATAATGCTAATGTATTGCTAAAACAGAAACTTTATGCAACATTCGTTTAGTAGACACTGCTGTATCATCTCCTACACATTTACATAATATTAAGTACACACTACAATGCTTATTTGGTAGATGCTGGTCCCATAATTATACTCTATATTAGACACTTTCACAGCATTTCTTGAGTAAGTACCTCAATATTACTGCAATATTAATTCAAGAGTAAGGATAGACATTGCAGACAACATCAAAGATCCCTAAGGTGGTCTTGAGAACAAAAGGAAAGATAGCTCTGGCATGACCTACCTGGGGTGCCACCAGGGGGCAGTACCTCTTGTGTGTTACCAGACAAAGTCTCCGGGGATTATTGTGAGAGCACGAAATAAGAAACGCAAAGTAACACAGTTGTCGAGACCAAGCATGGTCCAAAGGAGAAGATCATAAAGGTAACTGAGTGAACAAAGCACCGGGGTAAAACATAAATCAAAACCAAAAAGCCAAAAATAGTTCAGAACCAAAATGAAACCTAACGCCAGGCCTACTTGTAATAACACTGTCGCTAAAGGCTTTTAATTGTTGTTCGATCAAGTGGGAGATAATTTAGACCCTGGCCTATTCAAATGGCGGCCCAGCCTATGGTCCCGCCAGAAACGCAAAGAAAAATCGAGAAAAAAACCATTGCATGAGCCTTCAGAAATTCCTCCATAAATTCCTACCATGCATGCAACACTCCGCGTAGCGGATCAACTTTCAACCCTCAATGCAATGCGCTGTTGTGTGTCTTAAAGTGGAGGTAGTAGTCTGTGACAACCTGTCAAATAAGACACACAGGAACTGCTTCTCTATTCTGCAAAATGCTGACTAACTTATTTATTAACGGTGCAATTTAGTGTGGTGGTAGTGTTGCTGCCTCGCTGTAAGGAGATCAAGGGATCGCATCCTGGGTACTTCATACATGGAGTTTTGAGCAGTGAGAGAAGCGATATAAAAATATAAAGAATTTTTATTATTACCGCTCATTGTGTGGGTCATGGGGACACCTCCAAACCTCATCACATTTTCTGCCTCTTTGACCATTCGCTCTCCCTCTGACCCTGATCCTGTCACTCAGCTCTCTCTAGCCCTGATCTCCGCTCTCTCTCCGCTCTCTCTGTGCCGTGAGCCCACACAAAGTGCTCTCCCGCCACAAGCCATGCGGTAGCGAGACACGTCACAATATCAACATAATATGGGATGGGTAACAAAGCCCAGCCTGGTCACACACGTGGTGATTGAGAACGGACCTGTGTCCCCTTAGTGTGCAGTAGACGCTGTGGTCAAGCGTGTTAGTCACTGCTGTCACTCATCACGGGTTTTGAGCACTGATAGTTCTTTTTTTATTCTGTTAAATGCACTTTGTGATGTGCCTGGTTCAGATATGACCAAAATGTTTATTTTTTTATTTCAAAAGTGGAAAAAGAAGAGTTGCTACTACCTCAGATTCTATTCAGTTATACCTTTTTATTATTTTCTATGCAGTTTTTGATATGCCTGTGCCAGATATAACCAAATTTAAAAGGGAAACAATACATAAATATTATTTGTTCTCGAATACATTCATTTGTATTGGTTTAAAATTTGTCATTACCTGTTGCTTACCAGCCACTGAAAATGTTGGGCTCAGCTAAACCTCTTGGTTTTGAAAGTCTGGCCCAACTGAATTTGTAGTTGAATAGCCCTGCAATGTTTATACTGTCGCTTCCTGGTGACGTAACAAATGCGACAAACAAAATCACACTGCATAGAATTAAAGAAGGGGAGTTCAAGAAGGGTGGCACGGTGGTGCAGTGGGTAGCGCTGCTGCCTCGCAGTTAGGAGACTCGGGTTCACTTCCTGGGTCCTCCCAGCGTGGAGTTTGCATGTTCTCCTCGTGTCTGCATGGGTTTCCTCTGGGTACTCGGGTTTCCTCCCACAGTCCAAAGACATGCAGGTTAGGTGCATTGGCGATCCTAAATTGTCCCTAGTGTGTGTGTGCCCTGTGGTGGACTGGCGCCCTGCCCAGGGTTTGTTTCTTGCCTTGGGCCCTGGGATTGGCTCCAGCAGACCCCCATGACCCTGTAGTTAGGATATAGCAGGTTGGATAATGGATGGATGGATGGAGTTCAAGTAAAAACATAATTAACAGGTACTGTACCAGTATATGTATAAAGGATCTGTCATCTCAAAAGGATGGTAAGAGTTTTTAAGAGTTTGGACTGGAAGAAGTAAATGCAGTCAAGTAATGTGTTGAATTTGCAACCTAAAAGTCTAATTAAAATTCAACGTTGTTAGTCAGCAGGAGAAGTCAGATACACCAGGAGTAACAAACTTAAAGTGCTTTGCAATCACACAGAGTTTGGGTCAGCCTGTACTGTACTATATAGTTGCACATCGAAATAAATATAGAAGCATTTGTTTTAAGAAATGTCATGAAGAAGAACTACTGAAGTACTTAAATACACAAAAGACAAGGATGTACCAGAGGAAGGTTGATATCATATATAAAATGTACTCCGAGATCAAATGTCCTGTAAACAAGAAGACTGGACAGTTGTCACATACACAGAAATTTCAAGGATAACAAATGAGGCTTCCAAATAGGAAGCTGGAGCGTTGGCGTAGGACCCACACCGTCACATGGCCATTAGGGGAAGTTTCACAAAGATGACCCCAGAAGTTCCACCGAGCATGCCGGAAGGAATTCAGAGCTGGGGAGTGATCAGTGGACATGTTGTGAACTTTGCCCCGGACACAGACAGGCAGACACACTCATGTCACCCAGCACACGTTTATTTTTCATTCTCATTTACAGTTCAGTATTCACAAGCCCCAATACCCCTCAGTCAGGCCAACACACTGCCTTCTCTCTCTCTTTTCTTCTTCAGGCCACCTCCTGCCTCCCCCAGAGACCTTGTCCGCTCTTCCACCCAACTCTTGTCCTCCTCTGAAGGGAGGCAGCCCCTTTAAATAAGCACCCGGATGTGCTCCAGGTGTGTTTCCGGCAATCTCCCACAGACACACCCCAGTGAGGCGGAAGTGCCGGCTGTCTCCCTGGAAGCACTCCGGGTGTCCTTGTTCCTCTTCTCCCCAGCACTTCCTGGTGTGGCGGAAGTGCTGAGGTCCATGGTCTTCTAGGTATTGGGGTCCCCCTGGCAGTAACCCCGGGTCCCTACAGGGTCGAGCTTCCCAGCTCTTTACCCGCGGCCCCCAGAGCGGTCGCCCCCACGAGGTCTGGAGGAGGCACAAGCCCTCCTCCTGTCTTCTTGGGCGTCCCGGCTGGGTACCACCTCCATCCGGGTACCACCATGTACAGAAGTATAGCTGCAGGCCCTTTCAGTCAGCTGAGAATTGAACATGGGAGTCCTGATGATTATTAGCTGCACAGCACGACTGGTGTTATGGGTAGAGAGGTATGGCAGGTGATGAAAAGAAGTGCTTGATGGGATACTGCTAAATTCAGACTGAATAAGGCAAGCCATCTTTTAAACGGGGGCCCAGAGTGGTAACAGGCTGTTTGCCATGTCTTGGGCCCTGCATTATTCCTCAGGTTTTCCTTCCCACAACTGTTTTTATTTTTGGCCTTCTTTATGTTATTTGGGCTCTGGGATGGCTCAAGAGCACCTTCTGTCTTTCACTGCTGACAAAGTGTTTCTCTAAGTTAGTTGATTAGATGCTGGGATATTGCTTCGTTTTTTTTTTCCTATTGATACATTTGTAATATTTGCTAAGAGTAGTTATCCTACATTGTTGCATTATTTATTGAAACATTCTTGTAAATCCTTTATGTATTATTTTTGAATAGCTGAATCAAAAAATGGCACCATTTAATCTGTAGTTACACTTTACCGAAAATAAAGGGATGAATACGCAGTTAGGTAGTTTGCCACCTCGCCTTGCTTAACCAGCTTGTACACCAACTCTGTGAGGCTTGCTTGTGCTCCCTGTGGTGCTCTGATTTACTCACATAGTCCAAGGATATGCAGACCACTGTAAATGTGAGGGGCAGGCGTGTCACATTCGCGACTGTCTACTGCACTCTTCCCGAAGTCGACCAGATGAGCTCTGTCTCCCTGCGATGGCGAGCAGCCACACAAAGCAGTAGGTGGATGTGTGAGTATAAGGGATTGTTTTAAAAGAGAAGCTCTGGATTTCAAAAAATGTGTTTTTCAAATTTATTTTCATAATTGGCAGTTAATCTTGTTTTCCTTAACTAAGTAACAAATTCTGCCTAAAGCAAATTAACTGGAATCTATCAAAATTACAAATATATTCAACCAACTTCCTTAATTAAAGCTAAAATTACTTCAAAAACAACACCAAAAATACAGATAGCTAATAAAGTTAACTGGCCAGATTGTGTCATTCTTCCCTCAGGAGAGAAAACGTGGCTGACTGTCAAAGGTACACCTTCACTGCTAGTATTACTTTTATAATCAAAAAAAATAAATCCTGTTTGGCGGGTAGAGTGCCATTTTTATGCCAGCTTTGCAGATGCTGGCCTTCCAATTTCAATTGACATACTTCAGGTAATTGTGTCTGTGGCGGTTTGCCCCTACTTGAGCGCCTTCTCGCTTCTGTTTTCATTCCCTGAGTCAGCCAATGGCGGTGGCGCCTCTGGTGTGGCGCCTGTGGTGGGCATGTCTCATGGGTTTTTTCCCCTTTTCTTAAGGGCTGAAGATTTTATTTTAACCTTATGTCAAGACTCGGTGGCGCCCCCAGTGGAGCAGCACGTGACTGACAAATGTGGGAGCATTAAGGGATATTGAAACAGTACATTCTTATTTGTTCTTATTCACAATATTATGTGAACCACTACAAACGGCAGCTCTCAAAGATTTAATAGATAGATAGATAGATAGATAGATAGATAGATAGATAGATAGATAGATAGATAGATAGATAGATAGATATTGTCATATTATAATGCACAACAACAACAACAACAACCCTCTTGAAATGCAGAATTACAAACAAGAAGAAAACCTTCTGACTTGGCTAAAGATACAAGAGCAGTCATGGTGAAGCGTAATGCAGATGCATTGCCACACATATGAAGAAGCCCCAGTGGTTTCTTGACACACTTCTGCTCAATGATTTGTTGGCTAAAAGTCCTCCATGCTGGTGTGTAAGGGAGAGGATGTGTAGCATTTTTATAATGGCACGCAATTTGTATCCATTCACCTCTAAAGGGATATGTGATGGCGCATGGCTTTAAATAAAGCTTTCTGCTATGCCAGTATCATTCTCTTCTTCTTCTAGTCCTGCTCAGAAAAAAAAAAATATTTCAGCCAGTCTGCCTTTTTGAAACCTGCATTCCATTTCTAGCCATTTACTTTAACTGAATCTGCAAGTCCAGCGGCCATAATCCAATGTGCATCCTGCTGTTCATGCCATATTGAGATGGACGCAGTTTCATTTACACTCTCTTGACTTTGACAAGGCCCACCGGCCTCTTCTCAGGGGAACTTTGCCAATCTCATTATGCCAATCAGTCATCCCAGCCTCACTGTTGCAATGAACTATGGGTATTGGGACAAACTGTACCCAACTATCTTAAAGGGGACTGGTTGCAGACTGGTCAAACAATCTTTCCTTACTTTATACAGCAAGTTTTAAAGGCAGCACTAAAACAAGAACCAGTTGTGTGGCCATCGCCTTGCCATTTCTGTTATTTATTTGTGGTTATGTCTATCCACTTTATGGGATGTGTATCAGTATACTGTATGATGTGAGGTCAGAACATATATGTATTAGTGCAAATCTGAGTGTTCAAGTATTTGTGCAATTTTATTGTAAAGGCATTAAACATTCTTACTAGAAGCTCATGATACCCTGGCAAAATTAATTAATAACCACTCAGAAGCAGTTTCCAGTCTACAGCCATATCTAACTATTATATAGTGCCTTTCATATCTATCTATCTATCTATCTATCTATCTATCTATCTATCTATCTATCTATCTATCTATCTATCTATCTATCTATAGCCTGCCTACTATACTAAATATCTATCTATCTTTCTAGCTATCTAATATACCATATAGTGCCTTTGTAGCTATCCATCTATCTATTATATACTGGTAGTATTTTTAATAACTATTCATCTATCTATTACATAGTGCCTATCTATCTATCCAAAAAAAAAAAAAGTGAATTTCCCCATGGGATTAATAAAGTATCTATCTATCTATCTATCTTATAGTGCCTCACATATCTATCTATCTATCTATCTATCTATCTATCTATCTATCTATCTATCTATCTATCTATCTATCTATCTATCTATCTATCTATCTATCTATTATGTAGTGCCTTTCTATCTGTTTATCCATCTATCTATTGCATAGTGACTTTCTGTCTATCTATCCATCTAGAGGGTACAGACCTATAAATACCTGGGAATGCAGCTGGATGATAAATTGGACTGGACTGCCAATACTGAAGCTCTGTGCAAGAGAGGACAGAGCCGACTATACTTCCTTAGAAGGCTGGCGTCCTTCAAGATCTGCAATAAGATGCTGCTGATGTTCTACCAGACGGTTGTGGCGAGCTCCCTCTTCTATGTGGTGGTGTGCTGGGGAGGCAGCATAAAGAAGGATGCCTCACGACTGGACAAACTGGTGAGGAAGGCAGGCTCTATTGTAGGCTCGGAGCTGGACAGTCTGACATCCATGGCAGAGCGACGCTGTCAATCATGGAGAATCCACTGCATCCACTGAACAGGATCATCTCCAGACAGAGGAGCAGCTTCAGTGACAGACTGAGGAGATCGGTCCTCTGCCACTATGCGACTCTTCAGTTCCACCAGGGGGGTGGGGTAAATGTTAACATTGCTCAAAGTTATTGTCTGTTATACCTGCATTGTTATCACTCTTTAATTTAATATTGTGTTTTATCAGTATGCTGCTGCTGGATGATGTGAATTTCCCCTTGGGATTAATAAAAGTATCTATCTATCTATCTATCTATCTATCTATCTATCTATCTATCTATCTATCTATCTATCTATCTATCTATCTATCTATCTATCTATCTATCTATTATATAGTGCCTTTCATATCTATCTATCTATCTATCTATTATATAGTGCCTTTCATATCTATCTATCTATCTATCTATCTATCTATCTATCTATCTATCTATCTATCTATTATATAGTGCCTCACATATCTATCTATCTATCTATTTATCTATCTACCTCCAGTACAGAGGTACAGGGATACCAATGAATGGATGGCAGGGACTGCCCTGGATGACATGCTAGCCATTCCCTTCATTGTTTGGTCGTGGAATTATAGAACCTAACACAGCAACAGGGCAGGATTCATCATATTATGACAAACACCATTTGTTTTTCTTTTCCATTAGTGGATTCTGGAGAGGCAGAACACGGCTGCAATGGGTATACAATGGAAGCTAGTCCAAATGTGACTGCAGACCACAGCAAATACCATCGTTTTCATGACAGGGTGTTGTAGGGCCAGATTCCAACACAACAGCAGTGGATATAAGGCAAGAAACAAAGGCAAATGGTGTGCCAGCCTGGTGCAGACAACAGTCATTCATTTCCAAAATCTCTTTTTTTAGTTTCTGGATTATAAGAATCAAGAACCAATCCCAGGAACAATAATCACAAACCTGGAGCAAGCCAGGAAGGGACACGGATTCACATCCTAGGAATACTTGATGCAAACTTTTGCATTACACTCATTTATTCCCTTAATCTGTTTTTTCATTAGTCGGTCTGCCAGCATTAATGGGCTCAGGGCAAACCCCACTCCATGGTGGACATTTCCTAAGCTTGCTTTTTTTACATTACAGAGTTTTGGGATGCTGTCAGTGCACAGATACCAAATCCCGGATGGGGTGCCATTCTTTTTTTTTGAAGATATGCTGATAATTTTCACCACTACTGAAAGTCTCAAGTGCATCAGAGTCTGTGAAATGATCTGAAAAACTCAAGTGCAGCTCGTGCCTATGGACGTAATGCCAGGGTGTAGCTCATAAAGCCAGGCGGCAGCCTGATGGCTGCTGTTGGATTAATTGCTGGTATGAAAAGAGATCAACCTGCTCTGAAATGCAAATTAACAAAAAAAACAGCAGATCTCACCAACACCCTTTGGGCCCCACCTTTGCCACTCACTCTCACACACACACACACACACACACACACAGACAAAAAGCCAAGTTTTAACAAAAAAACAAAAATGTAAACCAACTGCTGAGGCCTCAATTGCTTCATGTTAGCCACAAGAATTCAAGAAAACAACAAGCCTGTTGGGGCGAGTGAGGCAGTATCCTGGCATGGCGCGTGAAAAGTAATAAAAATATTTTCCTTTTTATTTAATGTTCTTCATAATTCATTGCCTGGAAAAGCTAATCAATAGCACCTTAATGAAAAGTGAAACTGTGTTTTATAGTGCTGCGGCACTGCCTTCCCCGGCGCTGCCCTTGAGCCCTCTGACAGGCGCCCAAGTATCGGCTCCGCATGGCCACCTGGCCAAGGGCACTGGGATCCCTGTGGACATCATGCCAGCCGCCTACCCACCTTTTCATTACGCTGATCTGTCTCAGCGTCTGCTGCTTTTTTTTTTTTTGGAAAAACAAAAAAGCAAAGTGAAAAAAAAAAAACACAAAGAGAATCCCGCTGAGCCTCTAATTACGCAGACCAGGTAAAGATCACACGTGCCGTGTCAAATCCCACTTTTGTCCAACCAAAGAGTTTTTCTCTGTTTGTTTTTGAAGCCAATCCCCTCCAAAGCGGCACAGCAGCTGAGCTGCTTTATCATTTTCACCTTCTGATCTTTGTTCCCACCCTTTGAAGAGCCCAAAACTGCCCCCCGCGTAACACCAATACAACTCTTTGTACCCAACTTGTCTGACAGTTTTATAGGGTGTGGCTGGGAGTGGCAGTCGGGGGGGGGGGCTTTGGGGGTATCAGGACCACTTTAAAAGACTCTTGAACAGGTGAAAGGGTGGAATTTAGGTGCTGGGGATGGAGGTGTGGGAAGCAGCCTTTGTTTAAAAGTGATGTTTGCCTGAGCGGTGGTGGGGGGGGGGGAGCACTTCACCTGAGGGGGGCTGTCCAGCATTGAAAAGGGGGGATCGTGACCAAAAAAGTGGGTGGGGTGGTCTGTGTAGCTCTACCAAAAACTATAAATTACAAGGCAGTGCTGTGTGGATCAAATAATTCAGATAAAGGAAAAGAGTGGCACACATTAAGGTGGGTCTCTTGTCAAGATTTTAAGGTGGTTGAGGGGGGCTGCTTTAAACGAAGAAAAAAGGGAGGCACATCCTTGATAACACAGAAGGTGGCTTCTGTTTAAAACTGCTACCTCCATTTGGAAAGGGTGGAGATTAATAATAATTCTTTATTTATTTGTCACATACATAGTTATACAGGACAACACACAGTGAAATGCATCTTTTCGCATACCCCTTGGGGTCAGAACACAGGGTCAGCCATTGTACAACGCCCCTGGAGCAATTGAAGGTTAAGGGCAGTGCTCAAGGGCCCAGCAGAACAGCATCTCTTTTGGCAGTGACTCGAACCGGCAAATCTTCGGGATGCCAGAGCAGATCCTTAGCCTCAGAGTCACCACTCCGCCCAATTCTCAACGTTCTGCTCCTGCTTTTGTCGGGATGGTCCTGCTGAATTTTAATATATGAACACTAAATGGGAGTGTGCTAGAATAATGGCAAGACCACCCAAGACTTGTTCAAACAGCTGTGCTTTTAACCAGCACACGCAAAGGAAGGGGTGATTATAGGGAGAACTCATAGGATCAAAAGTAACACCATAAGACAAAAGCAGCCCTGCTGTCCCCTCTTGGCCTTTAAAGAAGGCCCTAAGGTAGGGAGGCTACCTCACTTTTGCTCTGCTAACGGAACAAATTACAGCAAATAAATAAGGGATCAGAAGAAAAGATGAAGGCAAAGATCATAACTGGGTAATCTAGGAAAACCTAAACGAGAGTCAAAATTCAAAGTCAAAAGGACAAGCGAAAATCCTAAACCGTGAAATCAAAAATGAGAAAGTTCTTTTAAGAAGCACTAAGAGGTCTGGTATATTCACCATCTCAGATAATAAAAGGTCATCTCATCTCCCCAATGATATTATTCACTGTGACTTTTCTGGATAGTTACAGAGACAACGAATAAACAAATGGTGGCACCCATAGAAAACAATAAAACGTGCAATTTACTTTTCGGACATCCTCAGTAGGTGCCAAAATGAGAAACCAAAACAGGAAAACTTAATCTCCATTATGAAACATTGCAAACGGGTACAGGAAACACAAAAAATATACCTTTGCAAGACAAAACAAAAATCCACCTTAATAAAAAAAACAAATGTCTGAGTGTTTGTCCATTTATCTGTGTGTCTGTCTGGCTGCTAGGGTTAGGAAGAAAAAGGTAGTGAGAAGTCAAGCAAAATGACACCATTTATTGGCTAACTAAAAGATTACAATATGCAGACTTACGAGAAAACTAAGGCCCCTCGAAAGCTTGCATATTGTAATCTGTTCAGTTAGCCAATAAAAGGTGTCATTTTGCTTGACTTCTTACTACATCCATAATGGCTAACACGGTACAACACCCTGGTACCTAGTAAAAATAGGCAAAACACGAAAAAGAAGGGCCAAAACAAATCGAACATTATAATAGAAATGCCAAAACAATAAGAGAATTGCTCTCATCAGCACAGTAGCGACTTTCTTGCACTCGCTCAGGCCCTGTGAATGAGGTTTATAACTGTAATGCTAATGACTGATAACTTTGTGTGGTGTGTAACGGAGGAGTGAAAGTAATGATAAATCAACGCACACCGAAGCCCCAGCATGACTAGCTTACAGTCCCTAAACCAGGCCAATGCGGTAGCAACCACTGCCACATTTTCTCACCAAGATACTAAGACTATAAGAGTGGTCAGTTCAACAAGCGACACCAAGAGAAAGTGGTGAAAACAGGCAGCTCTATCTGAAGAGGATAAAGGCCACCATGAGGCAAAGATATCGGGCGCATATTATTAAACGAGAGCAAAAGGACAACCTATGTATCAAAAAAAATCATGAGATTTGAATATTTAGATTTCAATCCATCTTAGACAGCTAGTTAAATATCAAATTACATTAGAACAACATTCCCACCTCTCAGATAACACTTCTTACCTCCTATACCTGGCCATATGTTTTTTGTTCAGTGCTCTTTGGAGCTCTTCCTTGTTCTCTACGTACTTACATAGGAGGCGTGATGATGCGACACGCAACTCCGTCTCCCAAGGCCATCAACCTGCATTCTATTACAGTATATGGACGAAAAAATAGGTTCCAGTTATGACCATTACGCGTAGAATTTCGAAATGAAACCTGCTTAACTTTTGTAAGTAAGCTGTAAGGAATGAGCCTGCCAAATTTCAGCCTTCTACCTACACGGGAAGTTGGAGAATTAGTGATGAGTGAGTGAGTGAGTGAGTGAGTGAGTGAGTGAGTGAGTGAGTGAGTGAGTGAGTGAGTAAGTGAGTGAGTGAGTGAGTCAGTGAGTGAGTGAGTGAGTCAGTCAGTCAGTCAGTGGGGGCTTTGCCTTTTATTAGTATAGATCAAGCCATGCCATCACCTCCAGTCTCAGGGGTATCCATCTAAAGTTGCCAGGTCAGAGCTCCCTCTGGTCACTACAGCTGTCGTTACATCCCTGACTCCTAATCTAGCCTTTAACAGACTGGCCGTTATCTCAAATGCCAAGTCAGAGGCCGCCATGTTAGACTTTTTACTTCTTTTTGTAACTCTTTTTAGCCATTAATATTGGAACCCACTAATTTTACTGTATGAACATGTGCTGTAGAAATCCATGTTGTTGTTATCTGTCAGCCTGGAAAAGTTATTCCTCAACAGCCAAAACCCTTGTCAAATTCATTTCTGGGGTCCACGGTCGTTTCTTGCCTTTTTTGGTCCTAAGCAGTTAAACTATTTTTGGACCTTTTCATGCCTTTTTTTTTGAGTGAGTTGCATTGGCATAGCATGGCTGTTCCTAAATACCTAAGATTGGATAAATACTACTACTTTTGTGTGTTGATCCTCATGTTTCTTTTAATACTTGACTTTTTACATTTTCCTTTTTGATGTTGATTTGTGGTTGGTGTTTTGGGCTATGTTGATCTTGTTTCCGACTTCAGGTTTTGACTTTTTGTCCCTCATCTTGTTCTCTTTTAAAGCATGTGCTGACTTTCTCCAGTCAAAGATGGAAGTAAACACTACATTTTCTTGCCAGCTCCATATGGCCTCCTCTAAGTCTAGAAACAAATGCTCATTACTAAAAGTTGTTCGTCCCAGTGCACAGATGCCATGCCACCATCTTACATAGGAATAAAATGATGACATCAAATGCCACGACAAAGTCCAATCCAAATTAGCCGTTAGCCTAAGTTTTAAATCCTGGACACAATCCCAATTACTTTTATTATAATCAAAATGATAATTAGAAAGGTCAAGATTAACAGGCGGTAAAGCAAACATGGCAGCTCAATTCTTGCCCACCCAATACACCCTTATAAAACCTGTTTCCATTTACAGAAGGACAGAGCAGAGGGAAAATGCAGCAAAAAACACTATACACAAAAACAGAATTTCTTCTCACCTCCATTTAGGTAAATGATTAGAACAACATTCCCACCTCTCAGATAACACTTCTTACCTCCTATACCTGGCCATATGTTTTTTGTTCAGTGCTCTTTGGAGCTCTTCCTTGTTCTCTACGTACTTACATAGGAGGCGTGATGATGCGACACGCAACTCCGTCTCCCAAGGCCATCAACCTGCATTCTATTACAGTATATGGACGAAAAAATAGGTTCCAGTTATGACCATTACGCGTAGAATTTCGAAATGAAACCTGCTTAACTTTTGTAAGTAAGCTGTAAGGAATGAGCCTGCCAACAGGAATGAGCCGGCCGCATCTGTGTCAAGTGACCAAATTGAAATGAAACTAAAGATGTGCCACTCATGTTAACACTGATGTACAAGGGAGTCCATGAAGAATGATTAGCTGGGATAACCATGATAATGGATTTATAGACGGCTATTTCATGTAGGCCCTTGGATGAAGTGGGCCTGATAATAGTTTATGTTGGCTGCTTTTTATCAGGAACCCATTGGGTTCATTAGATTTTATTGTCCGACATTTTCGACTTTACGAAGTACAGTATGTGGGCAGATCCAAGGAGGAAGATCTTCTGCCCCTGGGTGGCACTCGCTTGACCTTGGGGCTGTGGCTTCCAAGGCCATCCCTGAGCACTAAACACCAGACTTAACTCAACCAGAAACAATTATGGGGAACAGAAAGGGTTGTTTAAAGGTTATATTACCAAAAGCTTCAAACAGTCCAATGCCAGAAAAAATATATGACTCAAGCACCATATGTCTTTCTCCAGAACTCCTACACCAGTGTCATCTGCTATCTCCCGAAACTGATCACTGATGTAGAGGAGGCATTGCCTTTTATGCCGGACCCGGGAAGTCCTCAAAATTACCAAAGGAGTTCTGCTACAGTTCCTCCTGGTGGCAGCCAAGTACCCCAACAAGGCTGCCCATCAGAAATATCACTCCCAAAATGTTCTGTGGGTGTATCAATGGGAGTTCCGCAATGGGAGGGATGCTGCCACCCTGTATATGGAGGAAACACATGGTTCCAGGAAGCAGCCTTCCTTGGTCCTTTCATTACGGTCTCACAGCTGGGAAAGGTAACATCAACCAACCCTTGTACCAACCCTGATCAGGCAAGGAATTGCGTTCCACCTCTGTCGGGATACAGATCCCTCTGTTACGAAATTCACAAGATTCATCAAGGTATTTTTGAAGATGTAGTCAAGCAGTGCCAAGTGGTCCAATTACAACTAGAATCACACAGGCCTTTGTGTTCTACATGCGAGAGCTCTCAATATCAAGGTCTCTTTATATTTGCTGTGTGTTTATACCTCTTAGACTGACTGAGACATTCACATTACCAAGAAGAGCTATGGTGATGAGCAGACATCGCCTCCTCCGATTGGTCAGCTGGCTCCAATGGTACAATAGGTGTTCACATCATTGTCATACTTAATGGTAGTGTTCTCCATCTCAACAACCTTTTCAGGCTGGTGGACGTCCCAGTGATCAGAAACTTGGAGGCCAAGCTGATGAAGCATTGACCAGAGCATGTAACTAGGTATCTGATTGTGCTGTTGAGTTGTGTTGATGATTGTGTTATGTCTGTCTGTCTGTATGTCTATATGTTCGAGTTGATTTTTCTCTTGCCACATGTTGGAGTGCACCTTGCCTCCACTTAGCTAGCGATACCTGTTTGATCAGCAGACATTATCATCTACTGATTGTTATGGAGTAACGTTTGATGTTTTGAGAGAACGATCACAGCTACGTGCGTTTTAGAGTGTAGTTGCAGATCACCAGAGATATCACGGCCATGTGCTTTTCTCCCCATGTGGGGGATGCTCTCCCGTCAGAACTGAACACAATCAGATACAGTGCCAAAGTTTGACATTGGAGTGTACATACCTTCTGCTTGGCCAGAATTCCATTTTTTTTAATTGATTTTTAAAGTATGTCCTTATTCGCTACTACGTGGGTGGAGCTGCAGGTGACAGCTAGTTTCAAATAAATGTGTTGTTTATAAAAACTCTTACGTTGGCCTTGTCTTTCAAGCTAGGGGTCTGGCACTTTTCATCTCTCCTGAGTGGTATTTGAGTTTTTTTTGGTTTATCTGTTTAAATCCATTGACCCTTTTTGAGCCTGCACAGGTCAGTGCCTGCTTGTTGAGTTTGGGATCAGGCTGCCTGGGGTGATGCCTATCTCTAGGAAGGTCAATGAAGGTCCTGGTCTGGTCTCTTTCAAGACCTTTCACCACTTTTCGTCCTATTTGTGTCACCTTTTCACAACAACTGTGATATTTTTCTTTATCCGGTTGGCGTTCTAAAATTGTGTGACTCGGTTGTTAACACAGAGCAGAGTGAAAAAGGTGTTGAATAAATCTGTTCATTCATCTTGTTTTACTCTGTTCTGTTCTGGGTCACTGTGATGAGGAGCTTAAACATGTGACATCAGGCACAAGGCGGGAATACACTTTAAATAGGGGACAATCCCATTCCAGGCCAATTTAGTATTGCAAATCAACCTAATTATTGTGTTTTTGAAGAACTGCAGAAAACTGGCAGGGACAGCCAAGGGTGAAACCTCCACACTGACAGCTGGTGAATGAGGAACAGTGCTCACAGACAGGATTTACAACTATCTGATTATCCAGAGTACTAACTGTGAAAGACACTATATAAAGTGTGAATGGGTATATGAGAAGGCTGATCGGAAATGTTATATGCAAATTAATGTTGACAGAGATACACTAAGAGGGTTTTCTGTGACAGGCACTATTGATACGTTGCTTTGCAGTAAGGAGATTGTGGGTTCACTTCCTGGGCCCTCCCTGCATGGAGAGCACTTTGAGTAGTAAGAAAAGTGCTATGTAAACGTAGAGAATCATCCATCCATCCATTATCAAACCCGCTATATCCTAACTACAGGGTCATGGGGGTCTGCTGAAGCCAATCCCAGCCAACACAGGGCGCAAGGCAGGTAAGAAACCCTGGGCAGGGCGCCATTATTATTATTATTATTATTATTATTAAAGTTACTTGTGACAGCCATGATGGTGAAAGGCTTAGATATATGAGATGTGATGCACAAACATCCTTAAGACCTGATAGACAATTCCTGCTAATCAACTGTATAATTAGAAAACAGAAACCAGGAAAGCTGCTCTGTGCTTGATTTGGCAAAAAATGGGGAAAAGAAAAGTCATCAACACCACAAGCGAGAAGGGATGTGCTCAAGTAGCACCAGCCCTGGCACAACGTGTAGGAGATCCTGCTTTTCTTTTTTTTATTGCACAGAACTGTCCCTCACGCTAGGCTGTTTGCATCAATTTGCATGGTCATTTGTTATGTAAAGGAAGTTCTACCAGAAGGACAGATTGGTTCGTCACACGGAGAGAAGGAGGAAAAAGGAGTCGAGTGGGCTGAGGGAAGAATGGAGCCATCGTTGTTTAGTAACTCTTATTCTCTTTTAAAATGAGAAACAAAGAAAATCACTTTTCCTCTCCCAAGGGTCAGATTCACTTCACATGTTCCACATGGCCGGGTTGTCTCACTCCAATTCACCAAGGTTGCCCTATGCTACTATAATCTTGTAGTCTTCCCACTGTCAGGTCAGGTCAGGTTGGGGAGCATGCACTGGTTTGCAACACCCAGGCAGACACATGGTCCAGTCCCACCCTCCGGAAATGACCCTCTATCTGCCCCAGACAGGTGTTACCTGAGCATCCCCTTGGCCTGGTCCAGGCACTTGGGTCCTCAACAATGAGGATCCTGCAAGTCAGATCACCCTCGGGTAATCGCACTACATGGCTGTCATGCCGTAACTAACGCTCCCTCATAATGCAGGCTATCTGTCTCATTCGGGACTCTGTAAGCAACCGGTCTTTTGACAAAGTCAAACCAGTGGTACCCAAGGATTTTCCAGAGAGATACAGTCCCAAATGAGTCCAGTCTTCATCTCAGGTCACTTGGTAGCGTCCATGTCTCGCAACCATGTAGCAAGACAGGAAGCATCAAGATTCTAAAGACTTGGACCTTCACTGTTTTGCATAGATATTGGGAGTGCCACACTATCCAGTGACCACAATACACCTCTTAGCATCAGTCTGGTCACTCCAGGGCCAGTTCACCTTGTCTGTCCATATTCCCCCACATCAGTCCAGGCAGTGAATACATTAGCATTGAACCACCATATCAGTTCATCACCTTGCCCTCCACGTTCATTTTGCCCCCTTGTCCTTTGGTCAGAAGCATAATAGTCGCTTTTGTCCCATTTCCCCCCGTTTAAGTGACTTTATTAGTCCACTTGACCATCTGTCTTTCCATACCAGCCCACTATGCCTGTCACCTCTCCTATTCAGCTCATCAAAGGAGTCTGTTTGTGTCTTATACTTTCCTAACTCATTAAATATCATGACAGACTTTTATATAATGAATGAATGATCTTTTTTGTTATGGAACAAAGCCATCACACTGAGGCTAGTTGGTAAGCCAAAGATGGCATCAATAACGTCTGCAAAAGTAGGAGCGGATAAGCTGTGGTTAAATTTGGGCTGATTACATTAAAATTGCTTCTGTCCTAAAACAAGCCCCGGGCCATGCCGGGCAGGAGGGCGTATTATTTTCAAAATAAAAAAAGAAGGTGGTGTCTCTGTTTGCACTCATTTCACAGAAGATTATTCTTTTATATGAAAATATTTTTGGTCTACATTCAAATACCCAAAGTATTGCAGGCCCTAACAACTGTGACATCATAAGTCTTCCCAAAAATAAAACAGAAAAGGCTTGGGGGAATGTGAGTGATTTCCATATTTTATTTTATACCTAAAAGTCGTCAAAATGTTTGTTCTTTAGTGGAGACGGCCTTGGCTCTGAATTGTTTGAGGCTTTCTAATTCCTTTTTATTAAGACAAGGTAACACAGAACTGATCAAGATAATGATGATGGTGATGATTGTTATTAATTTATTTATTTAGCAGTGACTTTATCTAAGGTGACTTACAAGGAAAGTTACAATACACAAAACAATGATTAGAAGGTGCAAAAAACAACTGAGCATTAGGGATTTTTACTACCACAATATCATCAAACGTGGAGCTGGACTAAGACACACATCAGTATCCTAAACTCTTTGTCAGTATGATAGCAGCTATCCTATAGAAGAAACACTAAGCAGTTCCAAACTATCTAATCAAAAGGTGCATCTTCAAATGACGCCTAAATAGGAGTAAATAGGGTGAAGTTAAAAAAAGGCAAAGGGAGCTCATTTCACAACTCTGAAGCAAGAGTGGAGAAGCACTGTCCAGACTGGGCACATCTGGTAAGAGGAAGGACAGTCAGCAGATAGGCAGAGGCCAAACTTCTTAACGGGACATATGGAGAGACCAAAGACTGAAGATGTTGAACCGTTTAAAGAACCACAGGTCGAAACACAAGACATGAACTGGATCCTTGCAGCAACAGGACGCTAGTAATGAGACCAAATAAGAGGAGAAGTACGAGTGACACAAGGACTAGAGAACACCAGTCGAGCATCTGCAGTCTGGTGGAGCTGGACAGCTTAGATAGCAGCTGAAGGAAGCCCCACTAGGAGAAAGTAGCAATAGTGCAGCCGAGAGAGAATCACTGTCTGAACCAGCAGTCGCATGTCATAATTAGAGAGGAAAAGATCAATCTTCTGAATGTTATGAAGAAAGAAGCAACAGGAATGTGTCATTGATGAAATATATTCAATGAATGAATGCAAGGAGTTTTGAGTCACACCAATGTTCCTAACTGTGACTAGTGGTATAAGGGTGATGTCTTCAAGAGCAATGCTTAGAAAGAAATCCAGCTGCAGAAGAGACAGCCTGAAGCCTCAGACAGATTCAGTGACCTCAGACATTCGAAGGCCTGTAAGCTGATCCCTCTGTCAGCGGCATCTCTTTTGACTCCTCCCAATTTCCAAGAGCCACTCCCCTGTGTCGCCCTTGTAGTTCTTGCTCTCAAACCAGTGGACTCAGTAGTTCTGAGGCCTGTTTAACTCCGCATTTATTAAACTTCCAAACTATCAACATCTCTCAGTTCGGCATCCGAAGCAAAACCACAGAATGGATGTGTCTTTTCTTATTGGTTTAATATATATATATACGGTATATACAGTATATATTATATATATACAGTATATATATATATATATATATATACTAGCTGCTACCCGCATAGTAGTGAAACAGGACAAACTTTAAAAATCAATAAACAAAAAGATATCGCTAGCTAAGCGGAGGCAAGGTACACTCCAAAACACAAAGATGGACCGACTCTCCACTCCTGATGTCATACTTCCCCCTCCCCTCGGTCCGCAGCCTCTGTCTCGGATTAGCGCGAATATATCGCTCCTGCAAGTGAACCGTGATTCTTAGCGTGTTGAAAGAAGTCGCAAAATCAACTGGAAAGTTCAAGCAAATTCTAGATCAAAATCTGTTAAGTAGTTCTCTCGTTCGCAAGCTAAGCGGAGATAAGGTACACCCCAAGGCTTGTGAGTAAGGAGTGCCCCTTCCCCCACCCCTCGGCCCACTTTGTTTCTCTCGGATTTGCACAAATAAATTGGTACCGCTAGCAAACTATGATACTTAGCGTAATGAGAGGAGTCCGAAAATCAACCGGAATGTTCAAGCAAATTATAGAAAAAAACCCGATCTAAATCCGTTAAGTAGTTCTCTCGAGCAAAGCAGACAGACAGACGTTGGATTTTATATATATAGAGATATGTGCATTTTCAGAAGTCACCTTTTTTGTGTGAAAAAAGGTAAAATTAATCAATTTTCTAGGTAAAGCAACACATAACATTAAAAGTGTCCACTGAACCCAATTAGTAAATTATTTAATTGCACAGTTATACAAGAGATTAAAATAAATGTCATGTTTCTCACATGAACACAAAAAGTTTTCTGGGCCTCATAATGTCTGAAGTGCTCGGATCTGTTGGAGGCCTAAAACTGTCCTGACTGCAGCTGGAAATGTCTCAAGAAATCTGAGGAAGAGAATCAGAAGGCAAGTAACAACATCTGACTTTGAAAGGATAAGTTTACAGTGATCATTCAACCAGGAAAGACAGCTGGAGATCTGTACTGAAACCTGTGGGTTATAAGAGAATAATGAGAGGAAGATCTGTGGACCGTCAGCGTAGAGGTGGTAGGAGAAGCCATGAGAAGAAATAACATTGCCTAAGGAGCGATTGTAGGCAGAAAAGAAAAGTGGACACAACATGGATACTTGAAGCACGCCTGTGGAGGATTTCTGTGGAGAACATGAGACGTTAAGACCAGGAGACACCAAAGGATCAGTCAGACACGTAGGACTTAAACCATGGATTCCGAAGGTAAGCAATGACAGATTAAAAGCATCAAAAGCTGATGAAAGATGGAGAAGGATAAGGACAGAGGAGAGAGAAGCAGCATGAGCAGATCTACAAGCATTTGTGACTGAAAGCAGTGCCGTCTCGGTAGAGAGACACTTGTGGGTCTTGAAGTGGGTTTAGTAGATTGGTGTTAAAGACAGATAAGGGGGAGTCGTTTGTGGACTATGTGTTCTAGTGTCATGGACAGGAATGACAGAAAGGAAGACCAAACGGTAACTCTCCATGGCAGATCGGTTAAAAGAGGGTTTCTTAAGAACAGGAAACAGAAGTGATAACATCATGTTGATATGCAAACTACAAAAGGTGCTACTGTACATAATTTGTTCAAAACATGAAGGTGCTATGTATTTAGGATATAAAATGAGCTGTATGCACCTACTTCCCTCAAAGCCTGCAGAAAAGTGACACCCAAGAGTCCCCCCAGCCACAGTACCCTTCAGGACAAGGGATTCAAACTCAGATCCTGGACGGCTGCAGTGGCTGCTGCTTTTCATTTTAGCCATTTTCTTAATTAGTAACTGTTACTGCTGCTAAGTGAACAGACGTCCTTGGCCTTCATTGTAACTGAGCTCTTCACTGAGTCTTTTTTCCATAACCAGCAGCCAACAAATGACCTGCTAACTCAGCGGCTTCAAGCTCAGTTCTTGAAGGGCCCACCATTTTGACTCCAACCAGCCTCACAATTAAAAAGGAAATTCTCAATTTTAATAACACTCGTTATTTAACTTTGGAACTTCTTGGTGCTCTTATTCTGCCCTATCAGACATTTCCCAAACTATTCCAATGTTTTGTGAACCGAGACAGATTAATATTTCTCAGGAATTTGCTTTTTTCTTTAAAGTGGAAACATTTAAGGTTCCAGAGTCTTAAAAGGGAAGTTAATTAGAACAAAGGAAGAAGAAATCTGTTCCATTAACCGCAGTAATTAGCTACTTCTTAAGAGAGTGGATGGAATGAAAACCTGCGGCCACTGCAGCCCTCCAAGATCTGAGCTTCAGATTCCACAGGCAGCGATCGACAGGACCACTTCTGCTGGGACGTGTGCAGGTATCACAGCTGATAAATTTACTTTCATTTTGAAGTAAGCTGTAGCCACAATCACGGAAACAAAAAAAAATGACGACCATCTTTTGCAGTGAAAAAAACAGCAGTTTTGCCATCCAGACCCACAAGACTTTCTTCCCACATGAAAGGGAAGCTTGCAGCTCACTGAGTCACGCAACCAACTAGCAAGAGCTTCACCGACACGAGCGTGCCAAGGGGCAACTCACACATCACACATACACATAAACTTACCCTCCTGGAGTCTTTTTTTGTGCTAACAGCTTAGATCAAATGTGGACACTGAAGATATTTATTGTGCAGACCTGTGTGTGTATTCTGCAGTTCTACCATTTTTTGAGTCTGATCCTGCCACATGAGACTTCACTGATGAAGAAACTGGAAATCATTTCAACTTGATGGCAGACATCCATTACATGTAGAACTTAACTTCAGTAAATCAAGGACGACAGGCGCTTTGAAAACCCACACAAATCGCTTCAGAAATTCCTTTTTTTCCTAGTGCCATATGACTTTTCAATAAGGAATATCAGAAAAAATTATTAAGGTTTGACATGTATCCTGTACTGCGGTGAGCTGGCGCCCTGCCCAGGGTTTGTTTCCTGCCTTGTGCCCAGTGTTGGCTGGGATTGGCTCCAGCAGACCCCCGTGACCCTGTAGTTAGGATATAGTGGGTTGGATGATGGATAGATGGATGTATCCCGCAACCATTTCAAACTGCCTTACCTTATCCTGTCTTGCCTCTCTTTGTTTTGTGTAATTTCTTTCATGTTTTCTAGTGTAAACAGGACTAAATAAAAGCAATCTTGAACCTTGAACCTTGCCAGATTTTGCTTTCCTTCATAGTGGGTGCCACATGTGCTATTGTTCCGTTGTCAGTTTGCGTCTTGTTAGGGTGCACATCAAGAAACGGCTTACTGAGAGTTCACCAAAATTGGGAAAATATGCGGACAGGACAGGACGGTTGAGACTGAAGACTCTTTAACCGTAAAAGAAGAGGGAGAGACAGAGGGAGACATCGAGGAGCAGAGCAAGGAGAAGCAACAAGTTAGCGCCAAGACTCCACCTGCTGAACATACACAGGCTATGTCCACAATAGAAATAAAATCCTGCAGTACTTCTTTATATTCCCTGCTTTGCACCTCAATAAATGCAAGTCATCACCAATATACTAACAACCCAATTGTGCTTCACTCAATCAGAAGATGAAACCAATGTAGGAAGTATTTTAAGATAGAGAAGCTTTTATCTGTGGCACCTCTGCACGAGAACCACCTTTTTCCACCCTCTCAAACATATGCAGTTTTTAATGTCTGGAAAACATTCAGGATTAAATCACTTAGAGATCTGTAGATAGACAATGTCATTGCATCCTACGAACAATTACACGCCAAATTTAACCTTCAAATTCGAAATTTTGTTAAACAGAACCTGCCCAATTTTCCTCATCTCCCACCTACCTCTATTGCTCAGTCTCGAGGACTCAGTCAGCATTTCTGTAATGTATAAAACTATTTTACAGTCCCTCCCTTTCAAAGATCCAAGAGTACTTTGGGAAAAGGATCTCTCACTCAGCATCTCAGAAAAGAAGTAGAAGGTAGCAATGCAGAAAATCCACTCGAGCTCCACAAGCATTCAATTATTCAACTCAAAATTACATATCGAGTGCATCTTTTACCATGACTGAATTTAACATTAGAACACTCTAGACGAGAACAGGCCATTCAGCCCAACAAAGCTCGCCAGTCCTATCCACTTATTTCTTCCAAGAAAACATCAAGTCGAGTTTTGAAAGTCCCTAACGTCTTATGGTAGCTTATTCCAAGTGTCTATCGTTCTTTGTGTAAAGAAAAACGTCCTAATGTTTGTGTGAAATTTACCCTTAACAAGTTCCCAACTGTGTCTTCGTGTTCTTGATGAACTCATTTTAAAATAACAGTCTCGATCCACTGTACTAATTCCCTTCGTAATTTTAAACACTTCAATCATGTCACCTCTTAATCTTCTTTTGCTTAAACTGTAAAGGCTCAGCTCTTTTAATCTTTCCTCATAATTCATCCCTTGTAGCCCTTGAATCAGCCTAGTCGCTCTCCTCTGGACCTTTTCTAGTGCTGCTATGTGCTTTTTGTAGCCTGGAGAGCAAACCTGCACCCAGTACTCCAGATGAGGCCTCACCAGTGTGTTATACAGCTTGAGCAGAACCTCCTTGGACTTGTACTCCACACATCAAGGTGCTATATAACCTCACATTCTGTTAGCCTTCTTAATGGCCCCTGAACACTGTTGGGAAGTCGATAGCTTAGAGTCCACTACAACTCCTAAATCCTTCTCATAAGGTGTACTCTCGATTATCTGACCGCCCATTGTGTATTTAAATCTAATATTTTTACTTCCTATGTGTAATACTTTACATTTACTGACATTAAATTTCAATTTAAATCTCTCTCGTTTAAAATTGTCTAGAATGTTTCCAGGGTAAGACCCAACCTGCGAACGCTGCAATCAAGCTCCGGCCTCACTAGGCCACATGTTTTGGGCCTACACCAAATTAATCATCATTCTGGACCAAAATTTTTAAATGCCTTTCAGGCAGCCTTGGTGTCACAGTCTCTCCTAATCCACTAACAGCTGTGTTTGGTGGTCTCCCAGATGGGCTTAAAGTGGAAAATGACAAACAAACTGTAATTGCCTTTACTACACTACTGGCACGTAGACTTATCTTGCTCAACTAGAAGAATCCTAACACACCTATTCTTAGTCAGTGGGTAACTGATGTTATACTGTATACTATTTGAAAATGGAAAAAATCAAATTCGCACTTAGAGGATCTGTACAAAACTTTTTCAAAACCTGGTAGGATCTAATCAATACCATTTTAGAATAGGCATTTAAATTGGGGGAACAGGTTCTCTCCCCTCTTTTACTCCATTTATCTGTATTCATTTATTAATTTATCTATTTACCTTTTTGTACTAGCATAAAGTTTTACACTGTTGGCCTAGCTCTCTTTCTCAGGGTGGGGGGGGTCCGTGTACTTTTTGGCATTTGAAATTTCGTTTCAGAAAATATCATTTAAAAAAGAAAAAGAGACACTTATTTGATTTTCAACTTAAAAGGGAAAAATGAAAAATGCAAAACAATTACTTTTTTCCTTTTGTTCTTTCGCACATCAGAAAAGAAAAATGCAAGAAACGAGAACGAGAAAACGCCCTTTATTTATTTTGCCTGAACTGGACGTTTTTGTAGCTCAACACCCTGGTCAGGTAATGCGCCACTTGAAGCAAACACTGGTCACTGGTGTGTAGACTGAACCATCATCATGACGTTGGAACAGTACTGAGACGTGATTTTAGAGATGGCAAAACAAGGCCTGTCATCGAAAAGTATATCTGTAAATCACCAAATGTTAGCTGTTTCGCAGTAAGTAACAACAATAACGTTCAGAAAAGAACTGCTGTATCAATGAAGCAATTTGCAAAGCTTCTATTTTTGCTTGAAAGATGCGACTCAGTTTTTCTACACTTATGTCATCATCCCGGAGTGTCACTCTTTAACTGTTCGGAAAAATATGTAATGGTCCATCCTCCATGCAGTGTAACTTCAAGGCCGTCGATCGATGTGTTGTGAGAAGGACTGTTTGCACATGTCGGCAAAAGTCGCGGAGAAGGAGAAGTACTTCCGGTTTCAGATAACGAAAATGTGTCTGTTTTGTTGTTTTTGAGCTATTACACTTTCATTATTTGAATCACAAATAAATCCAGAAAAGTATGTGTAATTTTAAGTTTATGACTGGTATTTGTTACCATAGAATTAAAAAATAGCTTATTTTCCCTCCCATCAAAAATCAAAATCTGAAAATTCCTAACATTGTCGCTTTTTCGCTTTTGCTTCTAAAATGAAATTTCAAATACTAAAAAGTACACGGACTGGTGTGGGTTGATTTGTCTTGAACCCTTTTTTTTTTTTTTTTATAAAACTTCAGTTATGTGTATGGAATGTTATTTGATAATAAAAAAAAAAATCCACCTGATGTAAGAAGGTTTTTTTTAAGGGAGACGTGTCTCTGAAGACAAACTTTTTTGGTTTCACCGGGGCAATCGACCTTTTGGGACTGGTAGGACAGAACCTTTTTAGTTATCATCTCGGCTGCCGGTGTACTCCGTGAGGCTTCCAACATTACACCTTGCTTGGGAACTGTAAGGACAGTGAATCAATTTGGAATCCAGGTTATCTCAGGCGAGAACATCTCGCTCCCTAATCTGTGGAAAGTTGCTTTTGATTTTTGTTATGTACGTGTTTGTTGGGGGAAATACTTAAACTGTTTTTGTTGTCAATATGTAAATATCTCTTTTTCTTCTTTTCCCTTTCATTGTTGTAATGCTTATTGTCTTATGCTGATCTGGGGCACGTGGTATGGGGTGAAAAACAAGGTCACGTTACCCCGAAAGATTTAAATAACAAACTGCTTTTCTCTAGCGGTATTCTGATTGTGCAGCGACACAGGGCTCAGTTGTTCTCCCAGGGTGGTGGTACACCTTCATCCTTGTCAGTTGTTGCTCTGACCCCATTCAGTCTGACGGTCTTGCAGCACCTCCCCTAGTAGCCTGAGTCCCACAGCTTCACTTTCCTAAGGCTGACCCTGTTAGATTTTAATATCTTGCTACTGTTTGTCCTTTGATTTCTGTATTATTTGGCTAATCTCCTTCCAATGTGGTCACGTCAAATATCCACACTAATCACAACCTGCACTATTTTTCATTTGTTGCTTCCTGCTCTCGCCCGCGTTCATTCTCTCCAACCTCTTTTTACAATCCTTTCAGCTGACGGCATCCTGCAGCATCTGACCTCAAATTTAAGCACAGCACAGCTTTACAACAACCTGTTGTGCCAAATACGGCAGATTCAGAAAGTACTAAGACCCCCTTCACCTTCTGCCCACTTCATTTTATTGTAGAATTCATTTTAAACAGATTTGGTTTCTCTTTGACATTAAAGAGTCATTTTCTGTTGACCAGGTCAAAAAAGTCAAATTAACTCCGGTGGGACTCAATGGTGTATGACAATAAAATGTGAAACTTCTATCCATTTTACTATCCCAGCAGTCTTTGAGCAAAGGCAGGAACAACACCTGGACTGAGTATCACCTACACACGGACCAATTTAGCATTGCCAATCCACTTAACCCGCATGTCTTTGGACTGTGGGAGGAAACCACACATACATGGGGAGAGCATGCAAACTCCATGGAGGGGGACCCCAGCGTGTGAACCCTGGTCTCCTTGTTGAGAGGCAGCAGTGCTGCCTCACCTGTGCCACCCACGGTGAAACTTCACAGGGGGTGAACACTTTTTATCACCACAGTACCTTCTGCTACAATTAATGGGGTGACCATTATATTTGAAGCTTTGACTTGATGTCCATTTTGTATTTATTTATTTATTTATCATTGCATCTTATCTGCTTTGTGATTAACTTCTGATACTTAAGGTTGTGTGATGTATGGTGGGTTCCGTTGGTTTGGTATTTATATCTGTACTGCTGTGTCCATAGTCATCCTTAATTTGCTCTAATTTGTATTTTTATTTATTAAAAACTAGATAACAAAAAAAGCCTACTTTCTTGTGCTCCAATCCCAATAAATCAGATTATTCTATTTTCCTCTACATTCCATGGGAAGCCGCTTCTGTCTCCGTACCTTACAACTCGGGTTTCAGTGCCCCAAACATATCCTCCTCTGTCACATTCCTCTGTCCCCCATTCCAGCCCTGCAAACGGATCGTCCCAAATCTGACTATCAAGTTAAGCTACTTCTCTTGTCAGATTTCAGCTTCTGTCGAGACGCTGATCCAGACAGAGTTCAGCGTGCTACACGATTTCCCTTTGCCGTCTTAACTGCTCCATCAGCTCTCACTCTTGGTGGTCTGATCTGGTTACGCTTCAACTCCACTTCACTACAGTCTGATCCTGTTACATTTCAGCACGCCGCCCCTCGCCGTGCGTCTCCCCAGGCACTTTCGCTTTGTCACATTCCAGTATCCCACAGTTTTCCCCTTGCAGTATGACCATATGGTAATGTCAGATTCCAGAGCTGTGCAAATCTACCGCCTTGTAGCCTAATCCTTGATGTTTTCAGGATTGTGCAGCTATGGCACCTGGACTTGGATCCAGCCCGATTCCAGGATTGTTCAGCTGTACATTTATTGAATTTTGACTTAAGTTGTAGTGCCATGAAGCTTTACAACTTGCAGTCTGTTCAGGTTCCAGGATTAGGCAAATCAGCCTCAGCGTCTGACCGTTACGGCATCATTCAGCTGTGCATTACTGTAGCCTGATCCTGTTTACTTTCAGTAGGCCACAGTTCTTCACATCCTGAATGCTTTCAGCACCTTGCAATGCCATTTCCTTGCACCTTGAACATGGCACACATCTGTATTATACCCCCCGAGCTGTCTTGACTCTGAACCTATCAGTTTCCAATTGCCGCCATGCAGCCTGACCACACAACTTGTCAGCCTCTTGTAGCAGTACAGCTTGGCGGCCTGATCATGTAAGGCTTCACAGTCATGCAGTTAATGGCAACACGTGTTTAGTCGTAGGGGTGGGCTCTGTGTGTGCCTGAGAGCTGACAAACAATGGACACTGAAGCCATTTATCATGTAGACCTGTGTGTGTATTCTGCAGTTCTGCCATTTTTCGAGTCTGATCCTGCCACATAAAATACAATACAATGCAATTTATTTTTGTATATCAAAATATCACACAAGAAGTGATGCAATGGGCTTTAATAGGCCCTGCCTTTTGACAGCCCCCCAAGCCTTGACTCTCTAAGAAGACAAGGAAAAACTCCCAAAAAAACACTTGTATGGAAAAAATGGAAGAAACCTTGGGAGAGGCAGTTCAAAGAGAGACCCCTTTGAGACTTCACTGATGAAGAAACTAGAAATCATTTCCACTGACGACAGACATTCATTACATGAAGAACTTAACTTCAGTAAATGAAATTTACTTTGAAAACCCACACAAATCACTCCAGAAATTCCTTTCTTCCTAGTGCCATACGACTTTTCAACAACGAATATCGGAGAAAATTGTTAAGGTTTGACATGTATCCCGTAACCATTTTAAACTGCCTTACCTTAACCTGTCTTGTCTCTCTTTGTTTCGCTTAATTTCTTTCTGTCTTGTTATTAGATGCAAATAAGAAGGCAAATTTCATGTTTTCTTGTGTAAACAGGACTAAATAAAAGAAACCTTGAACCTTGCCAGATTTTGCTTTCCTTCATCCTTGTCAGGTGTTGCTCTGACCCCATTCAGTCTGACGGTCTTGCAGCACCTCCCCTAGTAGCCGGATTCCCACAGATTCACTTTCCTGAGGCTGACCCTGTCAGATTTTAATATCTTGCTACTGTTTGTCCTTTGATTTCTGTATTATTTCTGTATTATTTGGATAGACCCCTTCCAATGTGGTCACGTCAAACATCCACACTATTTATTTGTTTATTTATTTATGACTAGCTGCCCCCTGCTGCTCCACCCACATATTAGTGAAACAGGACAGTGAGGAGGGCCCTGCTCAACTCCCTACTCCTCATGTGCACTTCCCACTCCCCTAGCCTCTGTCTCAGATTAGTGTGAATATATCACTCCTGCAAGCAAACTATGATTCTTAGCGTCATGAGAGACGCCACAAAATCAACCAGCATGTTCATGCAAATTATAGAAAGAAACCTGATCTAAATCTGTTAAGTAGTTCTCTTGTTCACTAGCTAAGCGGAGGTAAGGAACACCATGAGGCTGGCATGTGAGACAGGAAGGCCTCGGCCGCACCCCCCCCCATCCCCTCGACCAGCTCCATGTCTCATGGATTCATGCAAATAAGTCAGTACCGCAAGCGAACTATGATACTTAGCGCAATGAGAGAAGTTGCAATATCAACCGGAATGTTCAAGCAAGTTATAGAAAAAAACCTGATCAAAATCCATGAAGTAGTTCTCTTGTTCACTAGCTAAACAAATGTAAGATACGCCGCGAGGGTAGAGCGTGAGTGAGAAGGACCCCGCCCACCTCCCATCGGCCCATTTTGTGTCTTTCAGATTCATGCAAATAAATCAGTACCGCAAGCAAACTATGATTCTTAGCATGATGAGAGAAGTCAAAAAATCAACTTGAATGTTCAAACAAATTATAGAAAAAAACCAGATCGAAATCCATTAAGTAGTTCTCTTATTTGCTAGCTAACTGGAGGTAAGGAACACCCCGATGCTGGAGTGTGAATGAGGTGGGCCCCGCCCGCCCCACTTCCTCGGTACGCTGCATGTCTCTCAGACTCGTGCAAATGAATCAAACGAACTATGATACTTAGCGCGATTAGAGAGGTTGCAAAATCAACAGGACTGTTCAAGCAAATTATAGAAAAAATACCTAATAATAATATCTAATTCTCTCGTGATAAGCGGACAGACATACATGCAGACAGACAGACTGTGGATTTTATATATATATATATATATATATAGAGAGAGAGAGAGAGAGATTTTATAATTTTCAGTCACAGATTTAATTTACATGATCTACGTTCCAGCGTAGAGTGACAAACACAGAGACTCAGTAAGAACAGATTAAAACACATTTTGATTTGGTGTTTAGTCGTAGGGTGGGCTCTGTGTGTGCCTGAGAACTGACAACCATGAGTTCTCCAACAGAAGCACAACGCATACAATGCAGTGACCAGGAATAAGGAAAGCAGGTGTTTTGGACCTCACAAACAGAAGAGAGGCTCGTCAGTCTGATGCCTTGTATTTCAAATGAGAAATTAGACAAACGAGTGGAGGCCATTCAGTCCATCAGGCCCGTATGTTTAGCTGATAGCTTAGCTGCCCCAATACTCCTTCAAATACTTCTTAAATGTTGTCAAGATTTCTGCTTCATCTCCCTGTCATGGTTGTTTGTTTCTTCAGTCATTAGTTTTTGACTGGAAGTCTGTTCACTGAAAGAATTCTGCTGGATCTGCTTTATCTCTGTCTTTGAGAATTTTGAAGAGCTGGATTAGGTCACCACACAGCCTCTTCTGATTGAGACTAAACAAGCCTGTTACAGTAGGACATGTACTTACTGTAAGTGCTGAGTTGTGCCTGTACCACAGCAAAGTTGAAAAGAGAAAACAGAAAGAACTGAGGGTGTGGCTGAACTTGCCATACCTGGAAAGCATTCGTAGAGCACTGGACCTGTCAGGTCACATGTCTTTGAGGCTGTCAGTGAAAGACGCAAGCTTTGCAACACTGCAAATGTGGAACTGAGCTGAAAAGTCATCTAATCTGTCATGGTCTGGGAATTTTCGGTGTGGGATCTTACATTGAGATCAGCAAAGTTTGACATCTCCTCTGACTAGAAGTTCACTTAATGTGCCACCAGCTTTGGCTAAGTTATGTTAGCTATGATCTTGAGCTCAGAGTCTCTCCACTCTGCCTCCATGAATTCTGATCCCATTAAACTTCAGTAGTCCACAGTCCAACTGTATTTCAGCAACTTAAAGCTTAATAGCTTGATTCCCCTCTCAATCGCTCTATCCTGCATTTGCACTTCCTATCTGATTTCAGTCCCCTTTCAGTTGTACCCTTGGATATTGATCCTGTCAGAAACTCTTTTCACTATGTTCTGATGAAACGAGATAGCCCCAATAAAAATGGGGGTCAAATGAGGACTGGTCTACAAAAAAAAAAAAACTACATAAAGGAAATATACGTAAGACACCTTTGTACAGTATATGCATCATCTCAGTTTTTTGGGCCAGGCCTTCAGGATGCTATTGGGCTCCATGCTGACTTCCTTCCTAATGAGCCTGACTGCGTCTTGAATAATTCTTTTTTGCAGCGGATGACGGTTTGACTCATCTTCATCTGGCTCCTTACAAGGAGAGAGCTGGTGGCAAGGTTATAGAAGCTGACAAAGACCGCTCTGATTGTGCAGGTCTGCGAGAGCCGAAAAGCAGCCGCTGCAGCACTGTGGATGAAGTGGCAGCTCTCCACAGTGTCACTGGGAGCTTGATGCATTGTGACTGACATGGCCGCGTGATGATCTTTTTTATGACAAGTGGCAGGCGTGGACTTGCCGAGATCCCAAAGGACTCAGACTGAAAGGTTTGGGCAAAGTGGAGCGACCCTCTAAATGTGGCCGATATTTCAAACGGCATGCCACTTCTCTTCACTTTGCTTTGTCAGGTGCCGGAGGATAAAAGGGGTGCCCTCATCTTGACTGATGCCTTTATTTTCAGTGTTTCCTTGTTGTCTTTCTAACTCCAAGTGCAGCAAGTGAAAACTTAGATTTATCATTTTTGGTGCCATAGCAAGTCTAAAGATAACAGGACAGCGCAACTGCACATGATTTCCATTTATTTTGTGTGACCACAGCAGTATTATATTATATTATATTATATTATATTATATTATATTATATTATATTATATTATATTACTGCGGTGGGTTGGCACCCTGCCCAGGATTGGTTCCTGCCTTGTGCCCTGTGTTGGCTGGGATTGGCTCCAGCAGACCCCGTGACCCTGTATTCGGATTCAGCGGGTTGGAAAATGGATGGATGGATATTATATTATATTATATTATATTATATTATATTATATTATATTATATTATCCAACCCGCTATATCCTAACTACAGGGTCACAGAGGCCTGCTGGAGCCAATCCCAGCCAACACAGGGCGCAAGGCAGGAACAAATCCCCGGGCAGGGTGCAAGCCCACCGTAGGGCACACACACCTACACACTCTAGGGACATTTTAGGATCACCAATGCACCTAACCTTCTGTCCCTCTGTGTGCAGTTTTTTAGCTCAGCACAAACCAAGTAAGGAAAAAATGAATTTCCCAGAATCCCCTGGTGGCTAGGTGTTGTCAAAGGGAGATGAGACATTACAGTAGATCATCAGAAGCCATGTATAACAGCAACTGGAGGTTGAGTAAGCGTAGAGAATGTTCTGGAAGGGAATGGAGTATGGGTTTGGTTGCCATAGGACATGAATAGGACCCAAGGATTATTGTAAATAGTAAATGACTAGGAGATGAAAAAGACAGCAAAAGATGTTTTCAAAGTGAGTAGCAAAGCTAATTGAGCTAACAGATGAAACCAATGCCCAGGGACAAAAAAAAAAGCAAAGAGCAAAGCCAGAAACAAATCAGAGCCAAAATATCAATCCTACCGCTAGGGCCTACTTGAATAAGAAACTAGCTACAGTCAAACAGTGCACAGCCCACCAAGGGATAAAGTGATAAAGTGGTATGTGACGTCGCTAATTTATAATGTCACGTGACGTCACCAATTTATAATATCTTGTGGCATCAGTGGTGTCAGTGCAAAGTTAAGCTTAATAGTGTGCCAACCAACTGTTCGGTAGCCAACCCATGCAGCTGGGCCCCCGTGTCCCCGCCCTAGGCGAATGCCTAAATCCCCTTAATGGTAGCAACAGCTCTACTCATAACAAACACAATCACATAACCAAATGGTAACAAAAATCAACTTTTAAATGAAATTGAATGAACTTTTAAATTATCAAACCAATTGTGAAACTGACTTTGAAGATGAAAAAAAAAAACAGAACAAGCAACAAATATACTGTAGGTGAGCCCATTAAGGATGGCTGGAGTCCTGTTGCCTGTAATAGCCAGCTGAGCCTTCCAACCCTAGACACATCCTAGAGTGACCGGGTCCCATTTCTCCAAAGGTTACACTGTTGTCACCTTGGGATCCAAACTTAAAGATGAATTAAGGTAACATTGTCTCTGGGTGGGTATCTGGCTGAGTGGCCAAGTAAAGGTGAGATATGGTGGGCAAGCTCGATTCAGTCAGGGTCAGAGGAGTTTGGTGCTCTTCTGTGTAATCGATACTGCATGTGACTCCAGCAGGGTGGCTCAGTTATTAAGATGCTGGAGTATAAGACACAAGAGGGACAGTTTTATTCCTATCATCGACTCCCATTAGCCTGCCAGTGTCCCAGCTGTGGAAAAAAATTGTATTCTGTCCTCGTTCAACCCTCATTTATGCATCTTTTGTAAAAAAAAAAAAAAGACATAATTTTTAAATATTTGCTCTGTTTGGAGCCCTTTACTTCTTCCTGAAGGAATCTCGTACGGTAGCTACCAAAGCTGGTCAGTGGAGAGGGCAAAGTGGGAATTTGAGAAGTGCTGCAATCAGGACAGTAAGGAAAGCTAAAGATATTCTACAACGGCTTTAATTACAGACTTGAAAACGGACTGAGAAAGTGGCCAGCTGAACAGGAAGAGACTCTGCTGTGAAGAAACCCAGGCGCATGCGGAAAACACACAACAGAAGACTTGAATTAGGACAAGGAGCCCAAAACAGACAGCTGGGAGCAAATTAAATTAAAAAAGGATTAAACACGGCAAAGAGCCACCACTAGAGCTGCATCAGGAACCCTCAGAGAAAAACTGCGAAAGGAAGACCACGGTGGAAAATGGCTCCAGCCGCCTGAGGCATGCTGACTGGTAGGTACATCATGACATGTCACATTTTCAATTTTGTCACAGTTATTAATCTTCTCCTCCAATCTTGAGGGGGAAAAAAAATATCAGGAAACTGAGAAAACCCAAAGCAACTCCGAAATCCTGTGTGTGTGTTAGTGGGGCTGCTCAAAAAAATCAGAGTGGATAGGACATTGTGCAGTACTGGTTTACAATTTAATCTGTCCAGTTTTCACCCTGTCATCACAGAATAGTGCAACAGAGGAAAATGGCCTTCATGGAAATGCGAAGGGATCCAAGCAAGGAAGGAAAGGAAGTCAGATGGTGGATTTAACAAAGAGCAACATGAACGAAGGGCAGCCATGGCTTCATGTGGCACCACTGTCACTTCATCTGACTGAAGCATTACACGCTGGTGATACCCCAATGGAAGCAAACTACAATGGATGATCACTCACTCTTTACATCAAAATGAACTCTGTTATATTATATTATATTATATTATATTATATTATATTATATTATATTATATTATATTATATTACTAGCAGTCCCCGTGAATCTGCCCACATAGTAGTGAAAAAGGACAAACTTTAAAAATCAATAAAAACAAATGTAACTCTGGCCAAGCGGAAGGCAGGTACGCTCCAATGTCAAATGTTGGCACTGTTTCTGATCGTGTTCAGCTCTAACGGGAGGGCATTCCCTGTGTGGGGAGAAAAGCACGTGGCCCTGATATCTCTGCCAATGAGCAGCTACCCTCTAAAACACACGTAGCTCTGATCTCTCTCTCTGAAAAATGTCAAATGTTACTTCTTAACAATCTCCAGATGATAATGTCTGCTGAACAAACAGGTATCGCTAGCTAAGCGGAGGCAAGGTGCACTTCAACACGTGGCGAGAGGTACAGTAACTTGAATGGAGGCTGGCACGTGAGTGAGGAGGGCTCTGCCTGGCTCTCCTCGGCCCGTAGCCGCTCTTTTGGATTCGCCCATTATTTCTGGGATAGGCCCCCACAACTCTGAATTGGACTAAGTGGGTTTGAGAATATGAGTGTCAACATCATTACTATATTAATTATTTAATAGTGGGAACACGCTGAGTAGGGCTTAACAGGCCAACCTATCCCCAATGGGGACTTTCCTGGGAAATACCGTTTTGCCGATGTTAGAGCCTAAGCGACTTTGTCTTTCTTCTGAGGTTTCACTTTGCCAATGTGCTCGCCTCACTTGTGTTATTAGCGGCTAAGCGAGTTTTCTGTTTCCTCGGAGGCGGAGCCCTTACTCCGACTCCACCTCTCACTTCCAGGCCAGACAGACACACACACTTCCACGTGTAGACGTTTATATTATATTATATTATATTATATTATATTATATTATATTATATTATATTATATTATATTATCCATCCAGCCATTATCTAACCCGCTATATCCTAACTACAGGATAGTCTACGGGGGTCTGCTGGAGCCAATTCCAGCCAACACTAGGCACAAGGCAGGAAACAAACCCCAGGCACTGCACCAGCCCACCAGAGTATATTATATTATATTATCTGCGGTGGGCTGGCGCCCTGCCCTGGGTTTGTTTCCTGCCTTGCGCCCTGTGTTGGCTAGGATTGGCTACAGCAGACCCCCATGACCCTGTAGTTAAGATATAGTGGGTTGGATAATAGATGGATGGATATTATATTATATTATATTATATTATATTATATTATATTATATTATATTATATTATATTATATTATATTATATTATATTATGGTGTTTCTGTGGTTTGTACTACAGCCTCACAAGTCCAGTTTCCTAGCTTGGTCATAGTCTCTGTTTTTTTCTTTATGTTTTCCAGTTTAATATAATATAATATAATATAATATAATATAATATAATATAATATAATATAATATAATATAATATAATATAATATAATATAATCTTCCCATCTGTTTTTCTTAATGAGGGTCATGGTTTATAATAATATATAATATAACATAGCATTCTCACTCCCACGCAGTGCCAGGATGGAGACTGCTTGCGTGTGCCAGGACTGAAGCATTTCTTTAAAAGAGAGCATGTCAGGTGAGTGGTCTCGTTCTCATCCCCTCCGTGTCTGTCTCTGTCTCTTTCAGGTCTGGTCCTCCAGCATTACAAGATATTTTCGTTTTGACAAACTTGCTTTCTCTACCATAATTAGCAGAATAAGGCAGATATATTAATAATGAAATACACATATCTAGCATTTCATTTTGGTATTATTAATATTAATCCTCAGCAGATAGCTTTCGCTTCAGACAGAGTTGCCAATGTTTGGTGACCTTCAACCATTGTTTACAAATTAATAGAGCAATAGGCTGAGGTTAGAAGCAGAGCTGTGCTTAAATTCATCACGACATTGACAATAATGACCTTACAAAACATAAAGACACTTGACTGAATTTGAGTTGTTTTTTTTGACCTGTAGTTATATGAAACTTGAGTTGTTTTTCTACTTCTTTAGATCTGCATTTATAAGAGACAGTATTTTAATAAATTAAAAATACATAAATCTCAGGCTTTCTAATTTTTATTCCTTATCACACCACGCTGCTGTTCCTCCTTTAAAAAATAATTCATTAAAAAGCATTTGATATACATAAGAAAGACTAAAAGACGTAGATAACCGCCCAAAGAACTCTGTAATCGTTTGTTTAAAAACTCACATGGGGATTTTCCCCTGTGACGAAATGGGAGCAACTGAGGGAGTAAAGAAATCCCACTTTTAGTTGTATCTCTTAAGGGTTCAGTACTTAGCAATTTAAGATTGAAAGAAATTGGTGGGATTTTTGAAATATTTCAGTTCCTGGAGGTGGTACAACATGAACAAAGCTTGAAAACCTGGAGATATCACATGGCATATAATCAAATACGTATTGTATTCTTTTTAGTTAGCCAATAAAAAGTGTCATTTTGCTTGACTTTCCACTACATCAAATATGTATCGATAGTCTGATGTAGTTTAACACTTGCTTTGATTTACAGGTCTAATGTCCCACAGAATCACACAGTGGGACTACAGTTAGCAGAAACCGAGCTCCAGGATCAGCTCCACTTCACAGTATGGCGTTATATCAGTCGGGGACCCTAGTGAGATGGTACAACTTTTGTGGGGGGTCCTTGACCTAAAGTTTGGGAGCCCCTAACCTAATCTATCTAGCAATGGCAGATAAAGCCAACATTATGATGGCTGCTTTTGATTTAAAACTCCCCCAGATGGTTCAAGATACAAAACTGTCAAAACTTGTATACTTAGTGTGGGCGAATTTGAATATCGCAGAAGTACAACATCTGCACTTTTTGCTAACTCTGTTTATTAAGGATCTCAAAAACAAGTGACATCACTTTTCTACACAGTCACTCTCATTTGTGATGCAATTTTCCCAGCGTTGTACCAAATTTTTTATGTCCAATTACTACTCCTCCCGAAAATATAAAAGTGCGGAAACCTTTTGAACATCCCTCTTATATTATTTTATATCTTATATAAAAACATTGTCACACACGTGTGCATGGGAGGCAGCTAAAAGGCTCAAAAGATGGAAATTCCTCGCCAAACCAGGGGACGGCAGAGTGCACTAATCCTTGTTCTTTTCCATTGACAGACTGATCATGGGAAATTACGCTTGGGCCCAAGAACGTCTCTTCTAGGTCCGATCCCAAGATGTCAGTTGTTGTCCTGGGCCAGAGGATATCATTTCCGGGTCTGGCCACATCACTTCCGGCCCTGGCTCCGAGGACATCACTTCCTGTTCCTGTCTGATGACATCATTTCCTGTTTCCCTCTATATGACCACCATGTTTGCCTGTTTGCTTTGTTCTTTGTTATGGACTGATCTGTACCACTTTGAACCACATCTTTTGCTACGATTTTTGCAGCCAATTCCAAGCATATGGGTGGCTCTCCCTGAAACCTGTTTCCTGTGTTGTCTTGATCATTTTACAATGTTTACGCGTGGAAGTGTGTGTGTCTGTCTGTCTGGCCCGGAAGTGTGAGGCACCAGCATGAAGCTCAAAGAAATCAACTCTGTTGCTAAAGTGAAACCACAGAGAAAAGAGACATTGCTAAGCCACTAATATACATGCGAGGCAAGCACATCGGCAAAATGAAATCTCCAGGTAGAGAGAACCTCGCTTAGCCACTAATGCTCAACCAATGCGATTGATTGATTGAAGTGCCACAATCCATGGTTTCTAGGAGCCTGGGCTTTTTACAGCATGGTTTTACACAGCTAGTATATTATATTATACCGTACAGTAATCCCTCCTCGATCGCGGGGATTGCGTTCCAGAACCCCCGCGATAGGTGAAAATCCGCAAAGTAGAAACAATATGTTTATATAGATATTTTTATATATTTTAAGCCCTTATAAACTCTCCCACACTGTTTATAAATATTCCCTGCACAGTCATACAGCATAAACCCTTTGTATTCTCTTAGATATTAGGTACGATTCATTGAAACACACTATTTATATACAGTAAAACCTGAATATTATTTTAAAGATATTGAGCGTCTCCGATATCACATATGTTACAGCCATTACGACAGACAGGCCACCAGCAATAAATATGTACAACGCAAGAAAAATTGTATACAGTAAATGTGTGTACAGTGACACTAAACATATGTACATGTAATAAGTACTGTAAGTAGAAAATTAATTATGGTTACTCACCAACAATGTCATGACGACTTGTCCGATAACGACTACCTTATTACATCCACTTACAACTCGTTTTGTGCCCTGGTTAAAAGGACACTGTGGCCGTAGATCTTATATTCTTTTCCTCCTTTTTAAATAAAAAGAATCGTGGACTTATTGATGCCGTAATGGCGTCCTGCAGCGGTGTAGCTTTTCTGTTCCTTCAACATATCCAAAACTTTTTACCTTTTTGGCAATCGTTAGCATCTTCCGATGGCGCTTGGGCACGGCTCCTGAAGCAGGAGCAGGAGCAGATCGTTTTGGAGCCATAACGAAGGGCTTGACTATGCACAAAGATAAACACAAAAGAGCACAAAAGTTATCTCTTTACACAGCGAAACACGTTGATGCTGAATGAGCGAGACGAGACTTCCTCGTTAACGCAGTGGAATCGAATTCAGCGCTCTGTCGCTGAGCCAGTCAGCACACAGGAACTTAACTGCGTGCTCTGATTGGTTAGCTTCTCAGCCATCCGCCAATAGCATCCCTTGTATGAAATCAACTGGTCAAACCAACTGAGGAAGCATGTACAGGAAGTAAAAAGACACATTGTCCACAGAAACCCACGAAGCAGCGAAATATCTGTGTTATATATTTAGATATGCTTACATATAAAATCCGAGATAGAGTGAAGCTGCGAAAGTCGAAGAGCGATATAGCGAGGGATTATTATATTATATTATATTATATTATATTATATTATATTATATTATATTATATTATATTATATTATATTATGACAGCAGGTTAGGTTGCACTGGCCCATGTTGTCTGTGTGCTCACCCTGTGGTGGACTGGTGTCCTGTCCAGGTGTTGTTCCTGCCTTGTGCCCCCTGCTTGCTAAGATAGGCTCCAGCTTCCCAGTGACCCTGCTCTGGATAAGCAGATTAGAAAATTGATGGATGTATGGATGTTAGTGTACATATATGCATTTTGGTCTCCATACTGTTTCCACTAATTCAGCTTTATTCTTTTTCCCTCTTTCTATAACTCTGTCCAGAAGATTTGTGGGGCCTCCTCCTGCCCCTCACTTGACTGCCATCACTGTATCATTTTTTTGGATACTTTTCGTCACAGATCACTACATCAGGTTAAAGCCTCTTTTAATAAACTAGAATTACAAACTTGCCATATGTGACCGTCACGGCTTTAATGTCCAAATGCAAATTGCACAATGCTAAACATATGGTGTTGGTGCGATGAACGTTTCAATGGAGTTTAGATCTGTTGACAGACGCCACTTTGATTGCTTGAAAGGTCACTCTTCTGGTCAGGCCATCTTCAAGTGTATCCCTGAGCAAATATGAGTGAAATTCAAGTGAAGTGCCGTGTGAACCTGCTGGCTATGCCAAGTAAATTATATCACTGTACACTGTAAGTTAAGACCCCCTAAGGGGTCATCTAACCTGCCGGGTCTTTATTTATATAATATACAGATACAATTACAATACATATATAGTGCCTTTATGATGCTGATCATCTGTAATATTAACACACTGGGCACTGCTCCAGGGTCTGTCTGCTGTCATGCAATACTTCTTATTGCTCTCTACCATTTCCTAACTGACCCCAATAATGGCACAAGCCCCCTTTAGTCTTGCATGATGTGGGTAGGAGACTTGGCAAAGGAGAAGCAGGCTTTGTCTGTAATGAGTATACCCACAGCACCTCAAGGGTGAAGGGAGGAGAAAAGTGGTCTCATCTCTTAGATCTTCTCACAGAGTCTCTCTTCAGGCTGGTACCTGGCACCCTGGAGATTTTCAAAGAAGAGTCTGAGAGGTGCCAAGCAAGTTAGCTGGACAAACCAGATGGGCCTGTCCCAAGGAGATCAGCTGCATTTTATTACCTCTAATAAGTCAAAGTTGAGCCTCCTCCCGTGCCGACAACATTTCAAGCACATTTACAAGTAAGTTGTTAAAATATTTAAGAATATTTAGTGGCAATTTCAGCAGCACTCGACAGCCTGTAATTTATTTGCTTCAGGTGTTTAAAGAGGAAGTGGCAGAAATAACAAGGCGTCAAGACCTCCTCGCTGGCGTACCTGAACCATAAATCTGTTACGGGTAGGCGTTGAGAATAATAAAAAAAAGAGCAGTTCTGCCGTCCTTCGATGTAATTTGTGTAAACTGCCAGCCTCAGTGCTGAGGAGACCATCACACGTGCTTACCGCTGCCAGGCTGTGTTGGATTCAAGATGTCAGTGCCCATTTCATGTACAGACTAGCTCACCTCTGATGTTCCAGGTTGGCTCTAAAGGGGTGGCTGACATCCCAGGAGTCACAGTTTGACTGTCACCACACATTCCAGCATTGTGCCACTAAAAGCTGAAGATCACTCATCATCCATATGCTGAATGTGCTCACTCCATTACATGGTCACAGCATCATTGGACAGAAGACAAAAATAAATAATTGGAATGGGACGACAGCCTATTGCTTGGCATATTCAGACACACACACCAGGGCCATTTTAGACTTATCACTCAAATAAACCTGTCAGAGGAAATCCTTACACTTGGAAACACAAAGAATGCCAGCCTGAAAACAGATAAGGTGCCACCAGTGAGTAGTAAACCCTCTGTGATGTCTAATATCCCCATAAGTGGCAGCACACGCTAGCTGACCAAAGACATCTCAAAGAGCTGTTGTGGTCATTAAGGAATGGGCTCTGACGGACTTTCAATGCCTTGTGGTCTATGTCACTCTTTAAAGGGGGTGTGAGCTTTCTCATTTTTAATGGGTGTGGTCTGACTCTCTCCATCTCCACCTCTCTCTTTCAAGGGGGTGTGGCCTCTCAATATTTTAAGGAGGTGTGGTCTGACACTCTTTCTTTCAAGGGGGACATAACATGTCTCACTTGCTTTTTAAGGAGGTGTGGCCTTTCTCACATTCAAGAAGTTGTGGGCTTTCTCATCCCCTTTCAAAGGAGTGTGGCCTAAATCCCTCTCTCTTTCACTCTATCCCTCTCAAGAGGGTGCGGCCTGTCCTACCTGCTTTCAGGGGTGTGTAGCCTCTCTTACTTTCAAGAGGGATGTGAGCTTTTTCATTGTTTTAACGGGTGTGGTCTGACTCTTTCTGTCTCCACCTCTCTCTTTCAAGGGGGTGTGGCCTCTCAATATTTTAACGGAGTGTGGTCTGACCGTTTCTTTCAAGGAAGGGTATAACATGTCTTGCTTGCTTTTTAAGGAGGTGTGGGCTTTCTCACCCCCTTTCAAAGGGGTGTGGCCTAAATCTCTCTCCCTCTTTCACTCTATCCCTCTCAAGAGGGTGTGGCCTGTCCTGCCTGCTTTTGGGGTGTGTGCCCTCCCTTTCAAGGGGCTGTAGTCAGACACTCTCTTTCTTTAAGGGAGTATAGCATGTCTAGTTGTGTTTAAAGGGGCATGGCCTCTTTCCCTTTCCAGAAGGTGTGGCCTAAATATCTGTCTGTCTTGCTCTCTCTCTCTGAAGGGGTGTGGTCTGTCTCCTCCCCTTCACTTTCCTGGCACATGCCCACACTTCGGCAGATTTCCTGCTAATTCATTAGGGGTCAATTGTGCACTGTTATGGTTAATTAGAATTTTTTCTGTTCTCTGTCTTGTGTTCCTCACAATAAAGCGGTCTGATTCAGAACAAATTCATTTCTTTTATTTCTATAATTAACAAAAGTGTATTTTAGAATGTTACAAATAGTTCAAAGTAGTTTCTGTTTTACTGTGAAGCCATTATTGTTTATTTTGGTCATCGCCATGTTTGTTTATGGTTACTATGGTTTTGCTACCCAAGGATCACCGGGACTGCACGGCCCATGACATTAGCTAAGTGCACTTCCTGATTATCTGAGTTACGGAGGAAAAGAAAACCAATCCTGTGTGTGTATATAGTGTGTGCTGTACTAGAAATAAACTCCAGCATCAAACTTTCTGCTTTGATTTTTTTGTTGACTAAGATTTCTGGTTAGCATTTTGATTTTAGATATGTAGCATCCATCCATCCATTATCCAACCTGCTATATCCTAACTACAGGGTCATGGGGGTCTGCTGGAGCCAATCCCAACCAACACAGGGCGCAAGGCAGGAAACAAACCCCAGGCAGGGCGCCAGCCCACCGCAGAGATATGTAGCAACTAACATTTTTTTATATATGCATTATGAGTTATTTTATGTTTTGTTTTATTGTATAAATTCTGCTTTTGAACTTTTCCAAGCATTTTGATCATAACAAAGATTATTTTGTTCCCTGTTCATCTTGTTCTGTTGTTATCTGTGATCGTAAATGTAATGCTGGTGAACCAACAAAAGATTTAAAGGGCAAACCAGGAGAACAAAAAGAACTGAAATGATGAATCCAAAGAGCTGGATTAAAATCAAGCTCAGGACAGCGAAGAAAAAAAAAATCTGGAACCTAACAGATAAATTCAAAATCAAGAATTTCTCAGAGAAGTTTTATTATCTACAGTTCAGATAAAGACACTATAAAATGGGGGTCTATTTAAACCTGTCGCTGGTTAGGAGCAAGGAGACATGTCCACCTAACTACAGGAAAAAGTACCCAGGAAAGAGAAATAAAATTATAGCTCTTCTAAAATCACACTTAGCGGCCAAGAAAAAGAAACAAAATCCAAAAAATATAACAGTCGCATGAGTTAGGTCACAGGTTTCATTGCACGTTATCTCTCAGTTGGATAAACTTTCTAAATCTCCTTATAGAGATAGGCAGGTTCTTTAGCAGAAGACTAAGTTTACCTTCTGGTCACTATTGTTACACTGAGCTACTCCTTCGAGACGATACAACAGTAGTCTGTCACTCTCTCAAAGGGGTGTGGCCTCCCTCTGTGCCTTTCAAGGGGGTGTGAACTCTCTCTCCCTATATATCTCAAGGGGGTGTGGCCTATCTCTTCCCATTCGAGTGGGTGTGGCCTGTTTCTGTCATGTTTCTCAAGGAGGTGTGGCCTCTATCTTTACTTTTCAAGGGGGTGTGTTTTCTATCTCTCTCTCTTTCTCTCACACATTCTCTGTGTCTGAAGGGAGTGTGGTTTATCTCACCCTTTCGAGTGCAGTATGTGTGTTCTGCTACCTCTCTCTCTCTCTTTCGCTCTCTCTCTTAAAGGTTGTGCCCTCTCTCTCTCCCTATTGAGGGATGCCACCGCTCTCCATCTCTCTCTTTTTCTTGCTTTCAAGGGTCTGTCTCTCCCTCTCTCTTTGGTTCACGGGGGGTGTGGCCTCTCCCTTTCAAGGAGCTGTGACTGCTCTCTCTCTTTCAAGTGGTGTACCCCTTCTCTCTCTCTTTCAAGGGGAGTGGCCTCTGTATCCATTTCAAAGGGGATCAGCCCCCACCTATTTGTTTTATTTCTCCTTCCCTCTGCCCTTTTCAAGGGGGCGTGGTCTGTCTCTCTCTCTCTCCTCCCCCAATGCTTTTAAAGGGGTGTGGCTTCTCTCTGTCTATTTCTCCAGGGGTGTGGCCTGTCTCCTCTCTTTCTCTCTCTCATTTTTCTAGCACAGGCCAACACTTAAAGATTTCCGGCAATAAAATACAATGTTGGCACCAAAGACAATGTTTCTTCAGCATTCACATTTTAAATAAAGAAAACAGATTTAGCTGCAGTGTGTTGCACCATGAACACTGCACTGAACACCACGTAATATAAAGGCACCACGGACACACATGCAAACATGCCCATCTGCACAAACACATACCACAGACACAAAAACAACCCAGTGTGTCTGTTTGTGTTCACACTCACACAAACACAGAAAACTCAACAACTCATCGTGCTGCAAATGTGAACGGCCTTGTCTGCAGGCACACACTCACATACTCTTAGTTCTTCAATGTGTGTGCCTCCATAAACAGCAACACACAGAAGAGACAAATATGTTCATACGCACTCCACACAGACACACACCACACGCATACACAAATAAGCTGCACACACTCATCTACATGCATGACACACATGCAGTCTGTAACCCACCTGGCCTGGAGACCACAGGAGCAGTCTGGCAGGAGACCAGCATGCTGCCCACCCGTATTTTGACTGCACCACAGACTAAATGCAGGCAACAGTCTCTCAGCCTGCTGTGACCTCAGCCTGAGTTGGATGAGAAGTTTGTGTGTGTCTGGGGAGCACCAGTCAGTCGCAGGTCTGCAGGCCTGCAGGGCAACCATTGTGGTCATGAAAGATTCCTGGGCATTTTTCAGAAAAATGAAGGTGCTTCCCAATGCCCTGGCTAAATTGCTCATCACGACTTTTAGTCCATTCTGGCCCCCTTAATCTTCTTCTGTCCATTACTGGCTAACTATCTCTCACCCCTTGACCAGCTAACAGCTAATGGGTGTTGAGCGCACTGGCACATAAGATGGCAGCTGTCGCATCATCCAGGTGGATGCAGCACATTGGTGGTTGTTGAAGATGCTCCCCACTATCTGTGTGAAGAACTTTAAGTAGGTTAAAAAAGCACCATATGAATGTAATAAATTATTATTATCATTATTAATTGGGGTCCACAGCTGAATACAGCGTCCCATACACTGGCACGACGAGTCCATCCATGGAGCAGCACAAGAAGGCTGGTTTATGCTTGACTCGTCCGTGCTGGACACGAGGGCCACATAGTGACAATGACATCAGAGATAGAGGCACGTCCCCATACGTGGCTGCAAGCGGAACATTTCCTAACAAGGCAGCAATGCAAACACGGTGCCATGTGTCCCAAAGGATGAGTTTTGGGGAGTGGTTGGTTAGGTGGGTGCTAGAATGACAAACAAAGGGCTGAATATGACGCGACTGGTCATCAAAGTGCATGTCTTCATCATGTAGGTCACCCACTCACAGGAATATCAAACGATGCTTCTGATAAGCCTCTTAAAATCAGGCGCAACTCTTCGTCCTTCATGCTGAGTCTCACTCTCTCTGCTGTGACATTGTTAGGTATGTCACACTGGCCAAAAACTGTCACCTACTGTTTAGTGGGATATCACCGTGCCAATCAATGGGGCCACAACAAGTATGAATGTGTTTCAGCAGATGACTATGTGCGCGCTTTGCACTTTGTGCCCTCTTCACAAGGCTTCAGGCACCCTGATGTGCCCGAGGTGAGGACCCAGCCTGTCACCTTGTGGTTCAGACATTAGCACTTTGCCATTAGACTCTCCACCGGCTGCCTACTGCCTGAGGTGAATGCCTATCTGGATGGATTTATATACAAGGCATGGGCATGAGGGCACACGTTTCATATATCATCGGTGGAGACTGTAAAAGAGACACATGAATCAGACAGTGACACTCCTGGTTCTGGATCAATAAAGCTGGCCTATGATTGCTTCAGTGGCACCAATGCCACATGCGCAGGTCCTGATGCTTTTCTTTTTCTTTTTTTTTTCATTTTGTAACACACCATGGTATTGACAGAGCATCCAAACTGTACATAGAAAAACATGCCCGGTCACACCCTATTTTTTTTTTTAAGGTTAACTCTCCACCCTGCACAAATATTTAAAAAAAAGCAATCTGCACCCAGCCTACAGAAGTCAGTGGCGCTGCCATTCTCGCTGAGTTTTAAAGCACAATAGATAGCGTTAAGTAAACACAGCACTGGGACAGACTCATAAAGTGTTTCACTGCTGCGTTTATTAGGAAATTTCATTAGCTGCTGGCACTCTCTTCCCACCAGGACCCCCATGTAAACGTGCCGTCCCATTATATTACCCCTGGGCGCGGGCATTCAAATGAATTCACGTGCCGTTCCAGCAGTGACATCCGTAACATATTAATTACGCCCCGCATCATCTTCCTAGCGCATAAAAAAAAAAGCACGAGGGGCACAGCCCGGCAAACCAAAAGGGACCACTGGGGGTGTGGTACGGGGATTACGTGTCTAGTCATATCAGGCACTTTTATAAGCAAATACCGTCGAGTTTAAGCACTGGGCCGGGGTGGGGCAGCAATGCAGGGGCATGGTGGCACAGCAGTTAGTCTTGTTAGCTCTAAACAAGAAGGTTAACTTCTCACGTGGACCCCATCGATGTGAAGTCTGCTTGTTCTCTCTGTCATAATTTGGGTGGTTGCTCCACTTCACTTGCACACCCAAAAGACATGAAAGGCACCCGGCAGGAGTGTGAATTAGTGAGGCAGTGGCACCCCTGTGAGGCTTCCCATGCAATGCAAAAGGAGCTCAACAATTCAAAGATGAAGTAATCCTAATTTATGTAAAACAGTAATGGATCGACTGTGGCATAACATAAATTAAAATTTTGCCTAAATATAATTGCTTTATTGAAAGGCACAATATTAAATACTAATTGATGGACTAAAATATGTACAGCTGCAGTACTGAAAGGCATTATATAAATGAAAGGGTGACTAAATATAACTGCTTTATTGAAAGGCACTATATCAAATAAGGACTGGTAAAATAAAATAGGCATAGCTACAGCACTGAAAGGCACGATATAAAGTAAAGCTTGACTGAATGACATAATTTCACTAATGAAAGGCAATAACTAAAATAAATGTTTATACACAAGCATACCTGTAAACTTGCAGCATTAAAAGGCACAATATTAAATAATAATTGATTATCTATAATAAAGGTTTATAGACAAGTATACCTGTAAACTTGCAGCATTAAAAGGCGCTATATAAAATAATAATTATCTATTATAAAAGTTTATAGACAAGTATACCTGAAACTGGCAGCACTAAAAGGCACTATATAAAATAATAATTGATTATCTATTATAAAAGTTTATAGACAAGTACACCTGAAACCTGCAGCATTAAAAGGCACAATATTAAATAATAATTGATTATCTATAATAAAGGTTTATAGACAAGTATACCTGTAAACTTGCAGCATTAAAAGGCACTATATGAAATAATAATAATTTATTATAAAAGTTTATAGATGAGTATACCTTTGCAGTAAACGTGCAGTATTAGAAGGCATAATATAAAATAATAATTATCTATTATAAAAGTTTATAGACAAGTATACCTGTAATCTTGCAGCTTTAAAAGACACTAAATGAATTGATTATCTATTATAAAAGTTATAAACAAGTATACTTATAATCTTAAATATTAAGGGGCACTATATAAAATAATTTATTATCTATTCTAGTTGTTATATGCAAAATAAAGACCAATTGTGCATTAACATTGCACAATAGATTTATGAAATGTGATTATTTATAGTCACCTTACTGAAGATCCTTCATACAAATTAAAGACTGTCAAACTAACATATGCATATCTGCAGTGCTGAAAGACAAAGTCTAAAGTAAATATTGACCAACAAAATAAATGTATTGGAAGGCATTATATAAAATAAAGACTGATGAAATGATATATAGACACTGTGCTAAAAGGTACTACATATAGAAAATATTGGCTGAATGCTCTAGTGAACGTCATCATACAAAATAAAAATTTATAAACCAGTATGCCTATCATTGCAGCACTGACGTGCGCCAATAAATGCATGAAATAATAAATGATGGTCCATTATAATTGTTCCACGTGACAATTACTACAACAGTTGCTCAATTGTAAAGCACTATACAAAGTCAAGACTTGCTGCTCAGGCGGGTGGGCAACGCTAAATGAAGCCCCTGAGGCGTGTGTTCACCCTGTGATGCCAGGCACCCAGTCCAAGTGTTGTTCCTGTCTTGTGCCCGATTCTTGCTGGGTAGGCTTTTGCTCTCTGGATGAGTGGGTTCAGAAAACGAATGGATGGGATGGGTTGATGGATTATTTATAGTTAAATTATTGAAAATCAATTACATAAAATCAAGATTTACAGACTAACATATGTAGAGGATAGCTGCAGTACTGAAAGGCGCTGTACAAAGTAAACATTGGCTGGCTGACTGACTGACATAATTATTTTAGTGAAAGGCAACATATAAAATTAAAGGTATATGGACTAGTATACCTATAGTTGCAGCATTGACAGGCACTATTTGAAGTAATAATTGAATGTCTATTATAATTCTATTGCTTAAAAAGGCTAGTTGACTAGTATAATCGCTCAAAGAAAAAGAACCATAAAAAGAAAGACTTATGAAATATTGCTATTTAAGGATGCATTATTATGTAAAATTACACTGATAGACTAAGATGTGTACAGCTGCAGTACTGAAATGCACTGCAGAAATCTAATATTTAATATAATTCATTTATTGAAAGTCACTACATAAAATAAAGATTGATGGAATAACATACAGAGATGCAGTACTGAAAGGCACTATATAAAGTAAAGATTGGAGGAATAATATGAATAATAAAGTGCTCCAGTGCCAGGCAACATTAACAATAAAGGTTTATTAAATAGTATGCGGATAGTTGCAATATTTAAAGGCACTATATAAAATAAGAATTTATTAATCTATATAAAACAAAGGCTAGTTGACTGATATAATTGCTTAATGGTAAAGCACTATATTAACTAAAGATTTATGAAATATAATTATTTAAAGTCATATTATGGAAAAGCATTTATGTAAAATACAAATTGATGTACTAACCGGCTGTGGGTCGACTGATGCAGTACTGAAAGGCGCTATACAGTACAAAATAAAGACTGCTGGATGAATGCTAACAATATGCTTCAGTACTGAAAACTGGCGTAAATAATAAAAATTGGTTCACCGTTAGAATTATTCTGCACAATGGCACCAGACACTATCGATAATCCCATTATTGAAAGGCACTATATAAGATAATAATTGATGTGCTGATATTATCTATGGGACGGCATTTATCAAATAAACACTAATAACTAACAGAGCTGCTCTAGACTAAGGCTGACTCAGATAAGAGTTTTACATTGCATATAACACTCAGACTGACATAACTGTAGCTCTTACTTGGCAGGGCGGTGGCTCGGCTTTGTCACTTCTTTTGCCCTTCTTGCTCAGACACGTCCCTGGCCACAGTGGTGACAAAGCCACTACTGGAATGGGACGTCTGCTGTGGGGGGTCTGATAGAAGGGGCCATGATAGGCCATGACAACACAGGAGGGATGGCAGGGCATTGTGGCTGATCCAGACAGGCTTGGCAGTGAGTCACAGCAGGCAATGTTAGCACGAGCCCAGGTTGGCAAGTTGGGCATACAACATGTGGCATAGTTTAGATTAGACTGATGCAAGCAGTAGTGATAGCAGATTCCAGAGCAGGCCGGAAGGAGGTTGAATTAATTATGTGGCATATTTCAGGTAGTACCACAGGATGCCAGTCTTAAGATGAGTAAAAAAAAGAGGCACCCGCCTCAGCCTAGACAGAATAATATCCAGGGGGCTGGGCACATGCTGTCAGGAAAAATAAAATAGCAGCCTTTGACAGGACACACATGTGGGCATCACTGGGCAGCGGTAAGGGAGAAAAGCCACAAGAAGGGCTTCTCATCTCACTTCTGTGCCCCTGATGAAAGACGCCTGCTTCCTGTTATTAAAACATCGGCATATGTGATTTCTAATGAATTTTAATGAATTAGGGAATAGACGATTTTAACTTCAAACATTTCCCAGCATCAACAATAGCATATTTACTGAATTATTCATCGTCCACATCCAGCCCTCTTACACAACTTGCTGTTACTTTACAAAACGCCGATGATGAATACAAAGGCGGCGGTGTGAAGACGGCGATCAGCGCCACTTCTGGGCTTTCACATTCATAATGCATAGGACTGTGAGATGTCACCATTCTCATAAAGGAAAAGAGCAAAACCCCCCCTGGCATGGGCAGAACACACACACCATCCACTAGAGCCAGCTGGCACAGGCTTTTAAAACTTCACTCACTAGGGAAATTGGCAAGGGCACCATGACCTACAGCCTCTGGGGCACAGGATAAGTGAAGTGCTGTATCTCCAGGGCCCACTGGTACAACAGAGCTTCCACATTCAATGGCAATGCAAGTCTTCTGTGGTCAGGGTGCTGCCATCTATATCTTCAGAGACAGGGCACATTCTGTGACTGCCATTTGTTCTGAAAGTCTCACCCAATGGAGGACATTGCTATCTCATTTAGCTTCAAGGACTCTAAATATCACCATTCCGGTACTTCCCATCTTACTGACTGGAGAAGAGCAGCCCAGGCTGCACAAGCTGATGGAGAGAACTCACTGTGCAGATGGCACACATGCTCCTATATCACTGGAGTATGATGGTACAAACTCTTAAACTATGACATCCTGGATCTCAGCATAAGACTGACTTGGCCTAAAGGTGGCACAACCGACAGCAGCAGAACACACTATACACAAGTTCTGAATGATTAGTTGAAGTGGCATGGTGCCCACAGGTCTTATCCCCTGAGCTCCATACGTGTTATCTACTACCACGTGGCACAATAGGCTTTAAGTTTCCAGTCTACAGGAAGAGAGCAGCCTGGCCACTACACACCTCAGTTATGAGCACTGGATGGCTTTGGCTTCACTACTTATTTACTGGTGGATGGTGGCATGGCCTCCCTAGGTTTCAACTGAAGGGAGGCAGGTTGGACACTATAGTGGGCTATCCTTGAGCTAGAAGAAAGCAGCCTGAACACCACACGTCCAGTCCACTGGTGGAGAGTAACATGGACTCCTCATCCCCACTTGCTGATGAAGAAGGGTAACATGGACTTCATAGGCCTCGGCTGCTAGGACAGACAGCACTGTCTCACCTCTCACTGCAGCTCACTAGTACACACTCTTGACCATTGGCCTAAAGATCCTAATAGCATAATCAGAAACTGAGAATGACCAATGTGAAGTATAATCAACAGGAGAAAAGAATCCTGGGATCCACACTTCTAATATAATGGAGGACATACAGTATGTCATACACTAAAGCAGAGAGGTGTAAGCTCCACAAGTGTAAAATGATGTGGGTTCAAGATGGCTGACCCACTGATCTACTTTTATAGAGTGGCCTTGGCTCCACAAGTCTTCTTCATTGGTGCAGAGCAGCCCAAACTCCACACATAGCAGATCAACCTTGGATAAACGTGTCTCATCTACTGGGGACTCCACTCGTGTCATCCATAGGTGCAGAGTGACACAGTGTCCAACATCATGTGATGATGAGGGCTCTGAGAGGGGAGGACTCCACAGGTCTCACCTGCTGGGACAGGCAGCACTCTCTCACTTCTCTCACTTAGGCTCACTGGCACACACTCTTGAACCGTGGCCTAAAGATCCTAATAGCATAATCACATACTGAGAATGACTGACATGAAGTATAACCAATAGGAGCAGAGAATTCTAGCACCCAAACTGCCTGAAGAAGGGGCCTGATTCGCCTTGAAAGCTTGCATATTGTAATATGTTCAGTTAGCCAATAAAATTGTCATTTTGTTTGACTTCTCATTGTATCCATAATGGTTAACACGGTACAACACCCTACCACTCGCACCAAAAACTTGTAATCTACGAGAAGAGAATGGCCTGGACTTCAGACATTTCATGCACTGGAGCAGAGCAGCATGGTCTCCACAAGTGTAAAGTGGTGTGGGTTCAAGACATCTGATCAGAAAGCAGCAGAGGCTCCACGCTTTCACATAGAAAAATCAAATTATACATGGAATAAGTGACCAGCTATTGTGGTAAAAAGCAGGACTTTATGGATCTTCAAAACTCGACTTGATGTTATTTTCGAGGAATTAGGTGAATAGGATGGGTGAGCTTTTTGGGCTGAATGGACTTTTCATTCAAACACTTTCTAGTGTTTTAATGTCTGATAGAGACAGTCATGGACTCCTAAAGCCTTGTCTCATGGGGCAGATGGCATGCATGTCTCTCTCCCTCTCTCTCTTACAGCCATTAAGTGCATTTTTGTGCTGGACCTAAGTGCCACAAAGCCAACACATTTCATCTACTAACGCATGCCAGCATGACTTTTGTAAGCGTACCTGAAAGGGCAGAGCGGCATGGGCTCCACATGCATTGTCCACCCACCCGAAACTGAGTAGCTCCATCTACTTGAGAAGACCTGCAAGGCCTGAAGCAGAGAACTGAAGGAACACACTGGCATAGACTCCTAGGCCTCACCTTATGTTAACTTGCCTTTTATATTTGCACCTTATCTCACTCTGTGCACCAGATAAGATATTAGGAGTGACAGCTGCACAAGGAGCCGCCATTGCTAGGAGACGACACTGTGTACCGTGTTCTTGAAAACTGAGGAGAAGTGTTGAGGTTAGAATTGAGCAATATGAGCCAAGAAGGTGTGCAGTGTCGTGCGATACACGGAAAACCACTCAGTTTGGCACAAGTCCAAAAAACAATGCCCTCTGCTCCTAAGCAGCATTTCAAAAAGCTGACGACAAGCCTATAAGGGACAGACCACCTTATGGAACCATCGTACTTCATGGTAAAGTATCCTGCCAAGCAAACTTTCCAAGTCAGGTCAGGTCAGGTCAGGTTGGGGAGCATGCACTGGTACAGTTTGTTGCCGCACCCACCACATGAGAAAACAGCTCGGTTTTCCTGGTTGGCAACCCCCAGGCAGACACGCGGTTCAGTCCCACTTTCCGGAAATGATCATCTATCTGCTGCAGCCAGTTGTTATATGGGCATCCCGTTGGCCTGGTCCAGTCACTCGGGTCCTCAACAATGAGGATTCTGTGATCCGGATCACCCTCGGGGAATCATGCCACATCGCCGTAGTGTCGTAACTGATGCTCCCTCCCAATGCAAATCATGTACCTCATTTGGCACTTCCACTAACCACCAAATACAAAATTGGTTACTTAATTTATAAGAGATAATAGAAAGGTGGAGGGTGCCCTCAATAAGGACACTAGATGGACAAAGAGGAAGAACAATCACCTGACCCATGAACGTCACTTTGTCATATCACATGCCAGTCACTCACACAGTCAGGGGTGCTATCATTTCATCCTCGGCCACCAATGGTTTTCAAGCTTCTTCTACTCATAGGCTCCTGGGGACATTACTGTCATGCTTACAGAGTCCAGTGAAATTTTTACTTGCTTGTCCTATTCAACATGTGACATGTCACCATTACCTGTAAGCATATTTAGTGAGGATGACTACCTTACCTCAAATATATGTATTTATTAGAAGAATTTTGCCGTAAACCAGTGTTTCTCAACCTTTAAGTATTTGCGACCCAAGTTTTCATAACAGTTTTAATCGTGCCCCCCCCTAACATTTATTTGAAATGTAGATGCATATTTTATTATACCTACTTAACTTTTATCGACACTTATCTAACTCTATATTTATTGTTCTAGTATCAGAATTTAGTTTAAGTTAATTTGTTTTGGTTTCAACAGATGTTTTTTTTCATATTTTTGATTCTTGTTTTCTTTTTTTCACTTCTTCACGCCCCAGGGGGTCCCACCCACAGGTTGAGAACCACTGCCGTAAACAGGCCATTCAGCCTCTTCTCCATCTTCAACAAACGGTCTGCAGTACATTAACTTTAATCCATATGACTCTTCCTATTTTGATCACCTCATCATCATGGCCTACACGGTCTGATCATCCCCATCTGTTCTTGTGTCATCGTCTCTTCATACCTTAATAATGAAGAACGTCTACCCCAGCTTTCTGCACGACCCTCCATGCTTAGATATACCTTCGAATCACAACTTAATAGACATTTTGGAGGAATTCGGTGGATAGGACTGGAGAGCTTTGTTGGCCTAAATGGCCTATTCTAATCAAAATCTTTCTAATGTACTTTATCAGCTCTATCAGCTGTATGCTCATATAATTTGAAACACGGTCATTTGTTCCTCACCCTGCTGATTAAGCTCTCCAACCTACCTGTGTTGTCAATCATCATCATCGTTGTTTCAATACTCTAAAGGAGGAGGACTCATTTTGTGCTTTCTCACTTTCTTCCGTCCTGAACGTATCACTGAGAATGCATAATTGCACACTGATGAAGAACGACGTGTCATCAATATTGTTCCCCCACACGACTCAGATTACCAGTGTCACCCGAGACACAGCTCTATTAGCATAAGTGCCATCGTTGTTTAAGCACACAGTATGGGCACCATTATGCTGAATTAGGAAGCTGCTCAGAATGCCGACAACTAAAAGGCTTCTCTTCTTGTTGATCAAGTTCTTTATTTTATATAGAAGCTGTCATAATCAAAATATTAAGATGATGGGACAAGTTCATATGACATTGACACCAGAAAGGGCTTTGGGCAGGCAGACAGCGGAATGTAAACCTATAAAGTCAGCCCTGCTTCTTCCTCCACTGCTAGAGCCCTAATGTATTTGGCAACGATCCTTTTGAGAGACCGCAGTAAAATTTTCCTTTTGACCACATCTAAATTGAAAGTGAAATGTTGGGGATGGCTTCCCAATTTAATCCTTGGATATATAGAAATTTTCCCAGTCCGTGGCCGATTCCTGCTTTGCACCAAGACAGCTGACGCTGAACTGGATTAAGAAGGTTTGATAATTGATGGGCGGAAAAGAAACAGGGCAGTACATCAGAGAAGGAAAAATATGAACGAATGAGACGAAAAAGTGTCCCAGGCCGAATGATTACATCTGTCACGTTCAGAGACTTCAGGCAGAATGCTGGGAATCAAGTAGACACTGACAGGGAGTGGACAGCACAAATCTGAGTGCACAGCTCAGCGTCAGAAGGCCTTATTTGTCTCACTCACGTCTATGGAGTTGGGAAGCATGGAAAGATCTACGTGATGAACAATAAAGACATGAAGATCCTGAGACCCTAGTGAATGGCTTCGTATATTGACAGACCAGGTCTGACGCTGTCAATGTTGAGAGCATCCAAGGGTCGCTGGTGTTCAGAAGGACAATTTATAGAGCTGAGATGGAAAGTACTATTGGGCAAAGACTTATAGCTGGGAGCAGGCTAGAGATCATAAACCTTAAGAACAGAAAACAGGGTGACCAAAGCAAGAAGAAGGAGACATATCTACATCCTAAAAAAAAGCCACAATTCCCTGCAACTAATCTGGGTTGATTATCCCTATCACAACTCTGGCCCTTATTTCATAAATTTTTCCCTTATGATGATTTATTTGTTATTTTCAAACAATCCTTCATTAGTATTGTTTTCTTCTGGTTGCCGGCATTGGGCCTCATGGATAAATGCTTTGCATTGGCAGTCAGTAGAGTTGTTACATGCACCACATCTTTTCTTTGGCAGTGTAAGTTTCAGTGCAACAGAACTGTAATTATCTAAGTTTGACATATTCTAAATAAAGCCTTGCCTTTTATTTCTTCATTTCGTTGTTTGACATCAAGACTCCTGACTTTTGTCTTTGATTGCCGTTCTTAGGTTTTGACAGTGTTAGTCTCTCAGTCGTCTAGTTTCGATCTTTTGCCTGCTTTAACAACTCCTCTTCTGGTTGCATCTTTAGCAATCCCTAAATAACCTTAGCACAAGTTTAGAAGTTTTTGGAAGAACCCCAACACTTAAATTACAAATAATACTGTGCCACCATGCTATATGGTCTACTAGTGATGATATCATGCATTGTGACAATGTCTGTGTAACGGACACTAGACAAGATGGTTCAACATCATTTACCTGGTCAAAGGCCAGTTTAGTGGAAGGACGGAAGACAACTTACATGGACTATTTACTCCCCTGACACAGCAGGTGGCAGTACTCCTGGACTATGGTGCTGACTTAGATGCCTGCAGGGCTTGCTGGGAATTGTAGCACAATAGTGCAGCCCTGTGGTGCCCCAACAGTGCCGTTAGAGGAAGCTGCAGGGACAAATCAGCCCCACTTCAGGGAACCTCCATCTGACCCGGTAGTACCTCCAACCGGCAGTCTTGTAAAACCGGAAGTGCTCCTGGGTCTCCAGGCAAGTCAAAGGGACAACACCTGATTGGACAGAGAGGAAAGGAAGGAAAGGAAGAGAAGTGGGGTAAGAGGAATTGTATTTGTGCACTCTGTGCACAGAGGTTGGTTAAAATAAACCTCTATTTGCATCTGAACTTGTAGAGGTGTCCGTGTGTTGAAGGTTTTGGGGCTCAGTGGCGCCCCCTTGTGGTCACACCCAATCACATGGCTAGCAATGGATGCCAATGCTACAAGCAATACAATTGCAGGCATCTGAAAACATCATAAAACGTCCACAGTCATAGAAGTGAAACATCTAAGATGGCAAAGCAGTGATATTAACACAAAAACTATAAAGTTAAAAAAACAATGCTGAAAACTGTTGGGATTTTACATTTATAGAGATATGGAGACCCAATCTTATATTCATTTTGCAGGTTCTAATTGTTTTGAATTATTGAAGTTGAGTTGTTGAACTGTTAGCTTTATTGTTGTGGGTGGCCCTCCGATTTAAAGAAAACAACATCAGTGTGTCAGCATCCCTCGCTGAATTAAAAAACTTTTGAAAACCATTCTTAATGTTAGTTAGCATTCAATCAAGTATATTCTACCATTAGGTTCTTCTGGTTTTGTTCTGGATTTTCATGATTTCACTGTTCCTCATGATCATCTCCTGGTCACTTCCCATGATAACCCTTGGGTTTCCTTCTTAGCTTATAACAAAACCGCAAAAAAACTTCCTCAGTTTCAAAAATTCACAACTCAGAAGATCCTACACAGCAACTAGAGACAAAAGCTGCCATACCATTAATAACATTGTAGGAGAATGGAAGGAGAATCCCCAAGACCATGAGGAGTAAGTATTGTAAAGAGAGTCGGTAGATGGGCAAAAAGTACAAAATGAAACAGTCAACAATGCATAACACTATCATAGCTTCTTCTGGGCATCTTGGTGTGGCAGGAGATGGGTCTGAAGAAGAGATGTGGCCACTCTGAAAACAAAGACAATATGGCCACCATAGAATGGAAAAGGAGTAGTCGGAAGGATTGACATTACATTTAAAGAAGCTACCATTAGAAGCACTAAAGCATGGTAAAGATTACCATCACACCCACTAGAAAGCTTTGGAAAGGAAGAAATTAATGTGAGAGCCTGGAGACAGTTAACTAGTGGAATACTGAAAGTTGTGCTAAATTGGAGTAAGCCACGCCAGCCATGATCCATCCCAGTCCAGACATTTGTATCGTGGAAAACCTACAGTGACCAGCCATGAACCAGCCACATCTCGATTACGAAGACTCTCAGAAGCAGGTCCTTTATGGCGTAAGTAACAGGACAGCTTCTACACTACTCCTTGTTGGGGTAGCCTCTAAAAACTGCAAGCAGAATGTTCATGTTTAGGGTCAGGCAGTCAGGCAACAATGCCCCCTGCCCCATTTCTCGGCCCACAACTTTCTGCATAACATCGACAGGCTACTACACTCTGCCCATATCCCACCGGCTACTCCAAGTGTTTTGTTGTGGAGTGAGTTGCATATACTACAGTCCTGAAGGAATGGAGCATAGAGGGTGAGAAGCAGCCTAGGGGTCTATAGGAAAGGTCGGCGCAAATGAGACGAGGGATTTTATGCTTTAGGAGAGGTCTCCCCAAAAACTTTCCACTATAAGTTTGTGAATCTGAATTTGAATCCCAGTACTGTACCCCAGAAGTGAATGAAGACGAATACCTTGACGTGCACTTGAAGATCTCTGCACCACCACCTCAGAGACACCTAATAAAATGTCAATGTCAGGGTGTCAGCGCACAAAAAGCAAATCAGTTCAGATCGTCATGCTTTTAGCCTGACATCATGAAAACCTCAACCTATGCCCTCGCAAGCCCCCACCTTGGTCAGCAGTGAAGAATCAACACAAGGACCAGCAGCACAGCAGTTGCTCGTCCCAAGTGCCGCTGTGTTTGTCGCATTCCAGATGAGTGCAGGTATTTCACAAATAAACAGAGTCCTATTTAAACAGCTCCATTTAAAATGCAATTTGATTTGCTGCCAAATTGCCAGTGCGTCTTTCCCACTGCAATGATAGGATGGGGTAAACATTTAATTAGCATTTGTACATAGAAGAGAGGTCTCTGTCACATTCTGTATAATGTATCCCAGAATGACCACTACTTTTAGAGCGCAGCAGCTTTGGAGGTTTAACGCTAATAGTTCCACCGAGATTTGGTGCTGCTGCTACTGCCTGCCAAACAAATGATACCCACCTTACCTTAAAAAAAAAAAAACAAAACTGGAACGTACAAATTCATTCAGCTGGCATTCCACAAATCCTTGCTGTCTGTAATAAAGGGCCAGGACGGCCTGCAGAATGTTTGCGTGCCCCCGCTGCACTAAGAATATGCCCATCTCGGAAGGAGTGGAAGCACAGGCGGCATTAATCTGATAATTACAAGGCTCGCCTCACACCTTCTGGCAAATCCTTATCCTCTGAAATGCTAAAATATTTATTTACTTGGCACTCAAGTCGACACATTCAATTTTTGTTTCTGTCTGGTGGGATCAAAAAAATTTGCCTTGATTCACACAAAATATCAAAAATTTGTTTGCTTTCCAAACATAAATTGGCTTTCAAAGGGTTGCTGATTATGGGTTGGGCAGGAAAGGTGGAGCCAGAGGTCACTTGTGTGAAGGTGCCAGTCAGGATGCCTATCTGTAGCAACACAATGCAAGGTCAAGTCCTTCATCGAATGCACGCACTCCTCCAGCTGAGGGTGACATGCTGCTTGATGTAACCTGACAAAGATCTGTAGGTGCCATGGGGGCATTTCCCAGCTTGGGGTACAGAGCAGAGTCCTAATTCTTCTGCCCACTCCTTAAGTGGGGCATTAACTTAGGATCACTGTTTGGGTGGTCAATCACTGCAGACCCTTTAAGGAACATGGTGAGGAGTAGAAAAGCCCTTATCCTCTTTAGATGTACTGGTGCGTATAGAAGCTTATTCCTGACTTACATTTTTTTTATTGTGTTATTTTGCAAACGTATTACATTATTTCACAAAAACATTGCCTGCTGCGGTAGGTACCACTATGCATGCACACACTTTGGACATCTAATGACATCTTAAAGACATTCACAGCAAGTAATCAAGTGACAAGAACTGAACAAAAGTTATAAGCATACATTTAATTCTGAATGTGTAGAAGGGTAAATTTATTCTGCCCAGTTTAGGGTGACAGGGAGACAGTGATATCTGTAGGATGTAAGGCAAGAAGCAAACATGGTGGACTTCAATCACGCAGCCGCATGCAGTCCATTAACAAGAAACATCTTAATAAAGTGTCAGTTTAGTTTTAATCCAGTTATCCAGCTAGAACTGAATTCTTTCAGTAATAAAACCCCAAAAGAGACACATACCTTGTTCAAAACACTTGAATAAATCACAGAAAAATGTAATAAAAGCACCAATCATAACACAGAGTACCACAAAATTCTTACTTGCATTTGCTGATCAACATGCAACACGTCGCCACTCTGGCATCTCAACCAGTCCCCAATTTTTTGGATTAAATTATTTCTGCTTTGTGATTTAAAGTATACTAACATTGTTTCACTGTCATTTTACTAATAAGCTTGAGATGTTCTTTTCCTCCGAAGTAAGTAATAACTTGTTATGCACTTTGACGATTTTCCATGAACCGACATGCAAACTCGGGTTACAAACATGTGCAGGAGGGTAACTTGTTCATAACTCGAGGCCTCTGAATATTAGGGGGCATTCACCCAAGATGGGTCCAACTCAGACAATCCCGACTATTTCATGAGCATTCCCAGCTCCCATTAGATGTTCAAACTGTGTCCTCATTAACAAGTTACACAAACTGATCACGTTTGCCTTTTCTTGCAAAATCTCATCTTCTTGTACTCTTTGTCTCTTTTATTTCAGGAGATCCAGATACTGTTGTGAAATTCTCACAGAGGTCATCTGTGACAAAATCCATGCAGCATCTCCTTAGTGTCACCTTGTAACCATCTGAATTCATCATTTTTTTATGTTTATACAACATGCTTGAAAACCGCAACCCCCGGCAAGCTTAAAGCTTACAGAAAATTACAAAAGAAGAGTACCTTGAAGGAGTGAGATTTTCAGGAGTCGAAGCCCATGTTCTTCAGGGTTCTTCACTTAAAACAACTTCACATAAGGTTGACTATTTCACATTGCTCTCTAAAGGCAATGGCAAGGGTGGGCATTTGACTGGACACTAGAATGTGGAAATCCGACAGACCTGCAGAAAAGAGAAAAATGGCATATAGTGAAAGGGTCCCGTGAAAGGTGTGCAAACTCAAAGTTCTGTTTATGAACAAATGGAAACTCCCCAGGACGCTCTACCTTCATGAAGAAAGTGGCCTCCCAGGACAGGTGCCCATGCTTTAGGATGCTGTGAGCACAACGAGAAATGCTTGATCTGAAGGACTAATATTGAAAATGTATTGGGAAATCAAGAATTCCAAAAAGGTTAACCAAGATTAGCAAGCAAAAGGCCAAAACCAGAAAGTCAAAAAAAAAATGGTTCCCAAGTTCAAAATGTGGATGCAAAAGCAAAAGTCCCTCTTGCCTAAAGATCTTTCCTCTTTATAACGAGTAATTGCAAGTTGTCATTTTTGAGATCTATCCAACTCGGAAGGCACCCGCACCGTGACATTACACATAGTGCTGATATAAAAATACATGACTGGATAACAACTGTCATGACCACAAATGACACGGATGTGACCATGAAATGAGATCTAAAATGATATCAGAAAGACATCACCAACAAAAAGTCAATTATGAAATAAACTAGGGAGCTCTGCCCCCTGCTCACTTCGCTTGCCAACCCCGGGGTGGGCGCTATGCGCTAGCCACTTCACAGCTCTGCCGCTCGCATATGGGGAAGTGGATGTACAATTTAAATAGATTGTTATGTTCATGGGAATGCATAAATAGACCTAACTATTTTACATTACAGCGAGTAATTAGCCATTGTAAAAAAAGTATGAAGAAAATTATGTTTCATGTTGCGTTAGAGGTACAGTATTTCTTCCGTTATACATTTTCGTTCTATTTGGCTTTGAAATTAGCACACAAATACTTTTTAAACTTGCATTTTTACTGCAAAACTTTAGTAAAAACAATATTTGGAATTAACATTTTGTCAGTATCGCTTTGAATTTTGATTCCGTGTTTGGAGTTATATCGTGACAACGCAACATATAACTGCCCGTGAGTGAATATAGTTTCTTTCTCTCTAACAAATACACTGATATTTTTGAATGTTTTTCCCTGTGATTTGTTAATTGTCATAGCAAAAGTTATTCTAACGGGAAACTGTAAATGTTTTAATACAAATGGCATATCAAGATCTCCTTTGTTGTCTAATGTTATCCGCGGAAGATGTACTACATTACCTTTCTTGTCCCCTGTTAAAATTTTACATGTCAGAATTGTTCGACCAACTTTGAATACAACTGATCTTGCCCTATTGCATAGCCCATCACTCAGACATAAATTACGCAATAACATACATCCTTCTTTCAACAGTAATTCAGCCAATAGAAGACCAGACGGTGTTAATGGTTACAATATTATACAGGATAATGTAAGTTGATGTTTTCATCTTCAATCACCACCACTCTATTTCAGCATAGTCTATTGATACGCATTTAACCAATTTGCTGTGTAAACGTGATAGAATCGCCCGTGTACTCATTTCAAATTCATTCCAAATTCATTCAAATTCATGAATTCAAATTCCTTGTGAATTTCCCCTTGGGATTAATAAAGTATCTATCTATCTATCTATCTATCTATCTATCTATCTATCTATCTATCTATCTATCTATCTATCTATCTATCTTCTGTTGATAACCCTTCGGGATGAAATTCTTCCTTAAGATTTTGACATAATAAGTCTTCTTTTACTGGGAACTTAAAGTGAGGAAAACTTAAAAAATTATAAGAGCGAAGAGCGCAGGAACTGTGTCTGACAGAAGCATTCACATGAATGAGAGGTGAGAGGACCGTGGGCGTGGGCTGTTAATCGTAAATGGTTGACAGGATGGCGGGACTTGATAAAATCTCTTGGAAATAGTCTTGTCTCATCTCAAGATTTTTTTTTATAATAGAGAGAAATGGATTTTAAATACTGTAAGTAATAATCATTTCTAATGGATCAAACCTAAGATCCATGACATAGGAAGGCTGTAGCTGTCATTCCCTCCAGGGGACCACACGACCACAGATAGAATCTCTGCACCAATATCTTCTCATATTGAAAGAAGGAACACCATCTCCAGCTCAAACCATCCAAGACAGAGCTCTTTGTTACCCCAGCTAGTCCATCTATTCAACATCCTACCTCAGCTAATTACCACTAACAGTAACATCGCCTTGGGCTGACGATCAATGACCAGCTGTCCTTCACTGACAACATTGCAACTGTCCCTTTTTCATGCAGGTAGACGTTACATAACATTGGCAAGGTCAGGTCACATCTGATGGAGTATACTGCACAGTGTCTGGTCCAGGCATTGGTCTTGTCACAACAACACTACTGCAACTCTTTACTGGTAGCGTTACCAAGCCACTTTAGATAATTGATAAATGGAGGGGCATGTCTTGTGTTCAACAGGTGCATGTCACTACACCTTTCAGGTCACTCTACTGACTCACTCCTCTTTTCAGATCACAATACTTTGATGCTTGCCTATAGAATAGTCAGTGAATCAGCATCCGTGTATGGAGGCACTCAATAGGTCCAATACTCCTGCTGATGGTGACTGGTGTCTGATGATACCCCCTCTATGTGGCATCAAATCTCAATCTAGACCTTTATCATGTGTGTGTAGCCCCTATCAGACACTAGTGGGCACTGCAAAGGGAGGAATAGTGACTCCAGAGCATGAGGTGAGGTGGCATGATTGTTAACTCCTCCTCCCTTTTTATTTATAGAACAAAAGAACAGCAGCTAGAAGACTGCTGATGTCACTTCCTCCTTGAGCTCAGATGTCCCAGCCCTTCTGCCTGCTCTAGTATTTAAGAAAACACAAAACCAGAAGTCAGAGTTCAGTAACAAACCTGCATACTGAAGCGGAGAAAGTTCTAGTTCAAAAGTACCTACCATTGATGAGAACTTGATCATGGATAGCCACGGTAAATGATACCCCTTTTTATTTGATTCTATTTGGTGCTTCTTTTGGACTGTGAAACAAGGTTACCTTGGATGTTCCCAGCCCTTCATCTTGTTTTCCTTGATGTTATTACAGTCCTAGCCAGTAGAATGAGCTGCCCACCTCCATATGAACTGCTGACTCCCTCACTTTATTGAACAACTCTCATGTTCTGTGACTATCTCTTCAACTGATAAAGACTTTGATACGTCTCTTGCAACTAGTCATGTGTTGTTCTGTTTGGTTTAGAGCCTTTAACTTATGATAGTCAATTTTGTACAATTGTCCTGTAACACTTGTTTCAAAGAAGTCTCCAGGCTGATGTTACTCCATTATGTTGACCTCATTTGCTTTGGATAAAAGCATCTGCTAAATGGGTAACTATAAATGAAAATGGACAACACTCAATCGTTGCTAGTGTTTGTTGCTACAAAAGAGTGGGAAGGGGCAAAACTAAAAGCAAAAGGTCAGGTCAGGTCAGGTTGGGGAGCATACACTGGAACAGCACGTTGCCGCACCCATCACAAGATGAAACAGCTCGGGATCCTGCTTGGCAACACCCCAGGTGGACATGTGGCCCAGTCCAAACTTCCGGTAATGACAATCTATCTGCCTCAGCCAGGTGTTATGTGTACGTCCCCTTGGCCTTGTCCAGCAACTCGGTCCTAAACAATGAGGGTCCTGCAATTCAGATCATCCTCAGGTAATCGCTCCACATGGCTGTAGTGCCATAACTGACGCTCCCTCATGACGCAGGTAATATGCCTCATTCGGGACTCCATGAGCAACCACTCATTCGACGCAAAGCCATACCAGCAGTACCCAAGGATTCTCCAAAGAGACACAGTACCAAAGGAGTCCAGTCTTCGTCTCAGGTTACTGGATAGCATCCATGTCTCGCAACCATATAGCAAGACAGGAAGCACCAGGACTCTAAAGACTTGGACCTTCATCCATTTGCATAGATATCAGGGGCACCACACACCCCTTTCCAGCGACCTCATGACCCCCCACACTCTCCCAATCTGTCTACTACACTAAAATTACATTTCACTCATTTGATTGACCCTATCACCAAAACAGAGTCTAAACAAGAACACTGACTACCCAAATGCTCCCATGGGAGAGAAGGACCCTTCAACAGTGAAGCTGAAAAACCTACCATCTTTGAGCAAAACAGGCAACTAAAAAGACTAGCAATTCAAAGAGCAGCAGATTTCAGATGGAGATTAAAGAAACAGCCTTCTGCATTTGCTGCTGACTAAGAAATTGTGTCACACACTGTGACAACACTAGATGCCCAAAACGATGATCATTATTCTAATTATGACTTGAAGATATTATACTCAGAAGACCTTTCTGCACAGGCTGTTTTCATTTCCAGAGAGACCCTTGTGTCCTAGTTGTATCTCAAGGGCACCGATACAGAGTGCTTACTGCAGTCTTACACCATGACAAAAAAAAGAGAGAGAGACAATTTGACAACCCCCACCCAACCTCACACCACTGTCTACTGAATAAACACATACACATGAGCTAAGACGATTTTGAATTCACTACCATGTAGCATTTCTGAACCTTATGTTAGCAGTTTACAACAGTATGGATGGCAGGTGCCAGGATGAAAAAATATGGCCTGATGAAAGTCTGTTTTTTTCCTGACACAAACCTCAGAAGTCACTGCGGACCATCAGCGGGGGTTTTGCACTTGGATCGTCATGGTAATGTGTCTCGCTCGCTCTCAAGTTGCTTGTCTACTCCTTTGGGAGGTTGCAGACAGGCTGGCAGGAGAAGCTAACGATGTTTAGATTAGCGATTTGAAGGAAAATATCTGTGAACCACAAGCACCTCGGGTCCACACTTTGGAGCCACAACTTCCTGACCATTAAATAGTATTGGGGGGTAGACAGCACAACCTCCACTCGGAACACACGGAGGCACTCATCTGTCTATTTTTGGCACTTTTATAGTGTGAAAGGAAGATAAAAGGTATTCTGGTAATTTTAGACAAATATGATTACCTCAGTCAGAAGTCCAGGCCTTCTTACATAATATCGCGCTTCTAGGGAAAAATAAGCACGCATGTGGTCCGATAAATGTAAGAGAAGGCCAATCAGATTACAAAATCTCAGAATCCTTTTTTTCACTTTAAAAAGTGTTGATATGAACGATAAATCTGCATTTTCAGCCTGGTTAAATTTTTTTTTGACATTTTATAAACAGGCCCTGAGCCCAGTTGACTGCAATGAAATTCATAAACCATACAACGTATAGAAAGCCAAAATCTCTAAGCAGCACCTTTAATGCCAATTCATTCACCAATTGAAATTCACACAAAGACGTGCTTATTGATAAAACAAAAATATACAACTACAGTGGGTGTATTGACTCATATTCCTGAAAATCGGGGTTTCATGTCCAGGACCACCACTGAACCTATAGGTAGATGTAATTCTGTTTCTGGCAGGGATGAGTGAAAATATAAGTTTGGATTTTGGAGTTTTGCAAAATTTGTTACGCAGGAAATGTTGTAATTGTGAAACGCAAAGCTCACTAAAGAGTTTTGGGAGTTTGAGAGGTATTTTGGGTGGAAAACAAGGATTTCTTCTCTCTAAAGTCTTGTTCACATGGTGTTCTTTTCTTCATCTGCATAATCGATCATATACCAGTAAAATCAATTCTATTTATGCCACTTATTCACATCTCCACTGAAGAGTGTAGTGTGTTTTTTCATCATACAAAAATGCCCCATCATTCACTTTACCGTGTTTTCTACATCAGAAAAATCTCAGTATGTCGGAGGCCACTCCATGCCCATCGCCCTGTTAGCCCACGCCCACCATTTCCTGATTCTTGATTCCTGCAGAAGAGGTGAAAACTTGCACTTTCCAAGCTCTGTGGTGCTTCAAGTTTCATTTCTGTCTCCTGTGCATCTTTAGGATTGCGAAAACATCTGACGGTTCAACAAAATGTCAACACATAACAGGAGATGAGGCTGCTGATTTTTGTTCTCTCTTTTGAGATCTTTGAGTACAACTTGATAGGCAGGCACCTGTGGAATTATTGCACTTAGATGGGAAGTAAACATCTTTCTTCCTGTGTCGATGGCATGGATATCACTAAAAGCGACCTGAATATTTTTGTAAGGCAAAACACAGAATTTCACTGCAAATTCAATTTTGGCTATACTGTTTTCACTCTTCAGTAGTGTCTGGCTATTTTAAATTGTTCCTTCAGAGACATGTCTGTTAAGCCAAAGTTACATTACACGACCTGTAAGGCTATGTCAAATTTGTCGACTGCGGATCCTAATAATGCCACTGGACTACGTCACTTTACACGACTGATCAATGCTAGGCATGTCTAATGTAGTGACTGTGTGCTGAATTTCCAGTACAGTCATACTCACCGTTTTTTCTAATAGCCAATACAGTGCTGCCTGATTAAGCCAGTGCTGTACAAAGGGTTAAGAGGTTCAGCGAATTTAGTCACAATCTCAGGCCTTTTTGTTATTTCACTCTATCGTGGTACATAGAACATGAGACATCAGACAGACAAGCTTCTTCACTGTTCGTGAGATCCCAAACACCTCATCACTGCATTATATACATTGTACTTCTGGAGGAGCATTCATTGGTTGTCAGCTCTCATGCACACAGAACCTCCACCTACGACCAAAGGCAAAATCAAACCACATTACTTGACAGGTTTCACGGGAGCGCACCGATGAGCGCCTCTGACTCACTAGAATTATGTAAATGAAGGGTACAACTGAAAGTCACTAGAAATGTCATTCAATGTGACATGGGCTTTCAGTTAGTTGGGGATGTGTACAAGTGTGCCCTGGGACTGTCTGGTGGCCCACCTTAACTTGTGCCCCCTCATACTGTTGTCACTGACTTTGTCTAGATATAAAGAGGATCATAAAGTACAGAATGTGGTTATTTTCATCATGCACAGGGTGGCAGGTTCTATTTTTTGGTGGGTACTGCTTTAACATTGCATTGAAGATCTCCAGGTCTTTGCAATGCTAATATCAGCAGTTCATACTGCAGAGGTCATCCCTGGCGTGGAAATGTGCTGTCACACTTAGACTTCACACGCCCGGGATCTTATTTATGAAGTGTACACACTCATATTGGCATTGTCATTTTGACATTTTTTATTATGAGGATGATCAAAACTCATATCTGCAAATGGCATTCACATATCAAGTCAAGTCAAGTTGGGGAGCATGCACTGGTAAAGTGCGTTGCCGCTCCCACTACACAATGAAACAACTCGGGATTCCAGTTGGCAACCGCCCAGGCAGACACGCGGTCCGGTCCCACCCTCTGGAAACAACCCACTATCTGCCACAGCCAGGTGTTATGTGGGCGACCCCTTGGCCTGGTCCAGCCACTCGGGTCCCCAACAATGAGAATCATGAGTCGGATTACCCTCGGGGAAACGCACCACATGGCCGTAGTGCTGTAACTGACACTCCCTCACAATGCAGGTAAAGTGCCTCATTCGGGACTCCATGAGCAACTGCTCATTCGACACAAAGTCAAACCAATGGTACCCAAGGATTTTCTGGAGAGACACAGTACAAAAGGAGTGCAGTCTTCATCTCAGGTCACTGGATAGCGTCCATGTCTCACAACCATATAGCAAGACAGGAAGCACCAGAACTCTAAAGACTTGGACTTTCGTCCTTTTGCATAGATATCGGGAGTGCCACACACCCCTTTCCAGCAACCTCATGACCCCCAATGCTCTCCCAATCCATCTACTGACTTCATAGGAAGAGTCACCAGAGACATGAATGTCACTGCTGAGGTAAGTAAACCTCTCAACAAGGTCAACACTCTCTCCACAAACAGACACACTGCTGATGGTTGTGCCCAAAAGGTCATTAAAGGCCTGGCTCACATATGCTATGGAATAATTTTAATTCCTGCTCAAATCATGTTATGATATTCCAAAAACAATTAATGGTTGTGTGAATTTTGGACTTTAAACCAAATGGTATTAGAAGGAGTAATAACAATAAATATGCTTCCATTTACATCATTTATCCGAACAGAGAAGTCTTCTTGTGACAGTAATGCTTTCATAGGGGTTGAACTTCTTTCCCACTCATCCAGAGTTACCGCATCCCATTCTTCTTCCAGACATCTCCTTATTACTCCCACTCTCCTGCATATCCTTCGCTATCACATCCTCCCTTCAATTTTTTGGCCTCCCTCTAATTCTTTCTTCTAATCACACCATTTTCTTTTAATCTCTAGGATGCTTCTTCTCTCCACATTCTTCTACCATACCCCTTTCACCTTTACTTGTTTTAATGCATTTGTATTTAACTCCATGCACTATGCTCACCCTGCACAGCCAATGCAACATTTTTATCTCTGGAACTTGCATTTCTTCAGTCTCCCTACTACGACAAGAATGTCTGAGCCGGCTACAGGGTTACCAACTGCGCCAAACAACTGGGCTGGTAATTCCTCTGACTCACTGGTGTATTTTTTTGGAGGATTTTCCTCTGTCCTCAGTTGTCTGCCTTAAGGAACTTAATCACAAAAACAGAGCATTTGGGAGTATTGGTTGTCCATATATGGTGGCTTTCGGCCAAATATATATGGACTCAATGCTGATGGGTTTGGCTGCATACATTTAACAAGCTGTACTCCATCCTAAATAAATACGCAAACAAGCTGCACGACCATCTGATAATCAGACGCTGTCTTTTTTCTTTGCTATTGTTCATTTATTAAAGCCTATTCCTCCTACTGTGTGGGTCGTACTCGTAGCACAGGAGCTCATCAAGTTCAACAAGGCACCATAGTGAGATTTATAAAACTCAGAAAAATGACATTGTCAGCAAGGACATACACAAACATTTAAAGTGTGAAATTAAAGATAATGTTACATACATCATTATAAGAAGGGACATACCGCAGACAAATGGGGTGACGTTACAGCTTTTGAAGGCACCACATAGATGTTGTCACGTCGGATTTTACTGAATTAGCTTTGAGGTCTTCTGATCAAATACTGGAAATGTTTTAACCGGAATGAAAACTGCAATCCGCTTGTCCAGGGGTGTCAAATTTGATTTTATTGAGGGACAAAAAGAACATTTTATACACCTGGCGTGTGCCGGAATATATCAACAAACCACTCCTGCTAACTGTCCTTTATAAACAAGACACACGGGTCCTGCTCTGCTTGTCACAATCATATATTCTGCTAGCATCTCTCTTAATCCATTTTTTCTTTTTTAACACATTATAGTGAGTTAGGCGACCCACCAGCAGCCACAGGACCAAAGTCAGAATTGAGTGAAAAAATAATGTCAGCACTTAAAGTCAGTAGATTGGACTCCGATGAGAATCTGTAGCCAGAGCAAAGTACATCCATAGACATCTTCATCAACGTGCGTCACGGCGGGATGGTACTTGACCACATTAAAAAAATAAACTGGATGTAAACGTGCTGCTGATGGATTGGTCAGAAACGGACTGTGGTGACATTACCTAAGAGTGAAAATTCAATTTCATCTTCTATCCACACACAACAATCATAAGTCAGCATAAAAGACAAAACAAGCGCATTGGGTGTTGGCAGCAGTCAGGTAAAGATGGTGTCATCTAGTCGGCAGGGATGTTAAACTTGATGACTGCCACTGCTAATCTCAGTATCGCATTACGGGACTAGAAACCACGGGGCAGCATGCCAAATTTCCATGATGATTTTCCAGCACAGTTTAATGTTGCCAAAGTATCATGTACTGTGCCAATAACGTACTGCCCAACAGAGGCTTTACCGATGAGGCAAGTTCAGCTACACACTCAGCCCTTTTTACTTTCTCGTATACGAAGTGTAGGGAATGTATTGTAACCATCCAAAAATTCGATGTTGAGATGTTGATGCATCTTGACGTTTTAGACCTCCATGACCTTCTCATATATGAAAAATAGGGAAAGTATTGGAATCCTCCAAAAATTCCAGCTGGGACGCCTTTATACTGGAAGGACCACGGGAGAGAAAATATTCAGAGCCTTACCTCTCCCAGAGCACTAGATGGCAGCCCCCCTGGGTGGTAGCAGTGCCTCAGACTCCCACAGGGCTCCATGGGAGTTAAGAGTTTGGTGTAGCTTTTCGGGGGGGCTTAGGTCAACTGGGCTGCAAGTACTGCTGAGCCCTTAATTGCAGCACTTCCGCCACACCTGGATGAAGGTCACCGGACACGTGGAGCACTTCCAGGTGCCCAGTAAAAGGAGCCAGCAGCCACTACTCCCGGAGCCAGAGTTGGGAGGTGGTAGATGAAGCCTGCCATGAGGAGTGGAGGCGGACAGTGAAGAACAGAAAGAGACGAAAAGAGAAAGGGGAAAAGAGAAGTATACTTTGTGATGTGCTGTAATATACAGGTGGAAAATGGGGGAAGGCATTTCCCTCGTGAAAAAATTACAAAATAAATAAAAGCATGAATAAATAAATAAATAAATAAAAATAAATATTGAATAAATAAATGATAATAAATAATATAAATTATAAATAAATAAAGAAAAGCAAGCAACGTGTGTCCTGCGGCTGTCAGTGTCGTGTTTGGCAAGCAGGACCCCCCTCTACAGGCCACACTTGCTTAATCCAATTCAAGGTTGCAGGAGCCTATCCTGGCAGAATCAAACCAGGCTGCAGCAAACATTGACCGTATATTAATAGTAAAGAGTTAACACAAGTAAGAACTGCACTACAATCTGTACAAATGACCCCAAAAGCTTATTTTCATGATATTTACAGATGTCAAATAGTACTGAAGAGCAGTGTGGTGGTGCAGTGATCAGCGCTGCCGGCTAACAATATCACGAGACTCATTTCTGTTGCCAATTGTGTGCAGTTTACATGTCTCCCTATGTCTTTGTGGGCTCTCCTTCATGCACTCGGCACGTTAGGCTAACTGGTGACTCTGAGCTGGTCCAGACTGAGTGTGTGGATGGGGGAGTCCTGCACTGGACTGACATGAGATCCATGTTGGGTCAAAAATGCCCAATAGGTTAGTACTAAAACAGCTAAGTTAAACGGTATGTGACAAAAAACTTTTTACAGCACCTTTCTATGCTGAACACCATTAGCTATAATGTAATTAATTTCATTACATACACAAATGCGAACAAAGTTAACAGAATAATAAACCTAAATATATATTTCATGTTACTTACCACATGTACTGTAGTTTATACTGATGGGCAAGAAACATTTTAATCTCAAAATTACTGATAGAACAAGCATCTATGGTGGCCAGCACTGGATAACAGCAAACAATATCAAAAAATACATGAAAAAATGACACATTACGCATGTCTCATAATCTAAATGTGAAGTCATTCAGTATTATGCTCACAATGTCCCAAACGCATGCAATTTTACTCAAATATCACCAATAAACTATTTTGGAAAACACTCTTTGAACAAAAATGAAGCGCACTTGAATGACGAGAATGAGCATTTGAATGAAAGTCCAGCCTCCCTGCCTTATCCATTGGTCAGAAGTCCAGCCCACTGCCAGCTTCTTCATTGGCTAACATTGCACTTCATGTGGTATCATTAAAAAACAATAAAACTAAAGACTAAAAGTGAAAGAAAAGCAAGCGAGGTGAGTGCATATTTGAGAAGCTCCAACAAGCAGAAGGTCAGTTCACGGTGGAAGTTTCATGGACGGCCGCTGCATAATCCCACAGTGCTCCAGTTGTGGCTGTGGGTTTACAATTCACATAGGCATTCACGTCAGAATGTGCTCCACTTTCGTTCATCACAGCTTTTTTCCAGAGGTGGTGTATTTAGGAATATTATAGGAAACATTTGTGTTTTTGGGAAATTGTGGGTATACATTTGGATGACTTCACATAAGGATTATGGAACGCATGTAATGCGGCATTTTTTCGAGGACCGTTTGTTTGCTATCCAACCCTGGTCTCCATTGATGCCTATTCAATCAGAAACTTTTTTTTATCTTCATTCTGCATGAAAACGTGAGATTCAAAATTTTTCTTGCCCAGTACTACAAACTGCATGGGATAATTAACATATGAAAAATATTATTGCATTGGTGGAGTATTGTTTTAAAGTGCCATTCTATAGTGGATGCCATCCTAATACATTATAAGTCTGGTACAGCTTTTCAGGATAGGCATTAACCAGTCAGCCTTGTGGTGTAAATCCAGCGCCTTACCCAGTAGCCCACACGGCCTGCCTGCTGTTAATAAAGCAAAGAGAACAGAATCCATGAAGTGTGTCTTCACACAGAAGCTGCCGGGAGTTTGGAAACACTGAGCTATTCTCGTAAGGACTCACTCAGTAATCACATACAGTATACTGAATGGACTGAATCGTCCTCTTTCAGCCATTTTCTGAATCTTTTTACACCAAGAGCAGCAACATGAACCACCCCTGAATTAATATGAGTTCTGTTAAGTTCCTTATTATAGTGAACATGAGCTTTGTAAGTATGGCGCTATAATGAAGTTTGGTGCGCTGATAGGTTAAGTGACTTGCTTGGAGTCACACGGTGCATCAGGAGCAGAGCCTGACCTGACAGCCTTTAGCGTTCAAAAGTCAACACATCAGGTCACACCATTTAGCAAGCCATCTGCACCCACCAACTTGGCCACAGGGAAGACAAGAAAAGCCCACTCAAAAGGATTTAACTGAATTGGGGTCCACAGGCTGTGTGGTGCCAAGGTGTTCGAATGTGCCACCGTGCCGCCTCTCGTTCTACGATAAGACTGCCAGGCTAGGGACCCCAATACCTACTCCCAGACATGAATATACATTGTAGCTAATGTACAGTATACATACCAGCTTTATTTAGCATCATTAAAAATTCAAATCAGAATAATCAAGAATATTTACATTGATTACCATACAGATGACACAGCTGCCATAATAAGGAATGTTAATCATCTTGGGGCCAACTTTTTCAGAGTTGTTATCTATATATAGGATGAAAACTGAGATACAGACAGGAAACATGTAAGCCTGTGGAGGCCATCATCTGCTGATCACGACCACGACGACAATGATGATGATGATGATGATGATAATGATGAGGTTCCAGAGGTGAGGAGCAGAAAGCAGAGCAGTGAGCCAAGAGAAAAATGAGACAAATCCTAACTTGGATGACAAAGAAAGAGCTGTCAGATAGAAGAGGAGGACAGAGGCTGATTGAACCCGAAAAAAGTAACACTATATATATATAGTATATTTTATAATAGTGTACTATTACTCTCACACTTGATGTAAGGCATCTACAGAACCTAATAATATGAGCAGTGCCATGGGGCACGGCCGGTGGGCACATCAAAGAACAGCAAATCTATTCTGCAAAAAATGCAAGCAGGCAGGACTTCAAAGAGAACTGACTAATGGAGAGATGCAAAAACGAAGGACCAAATGGCTTTTGGACAATCGTCACCGAGTTCCGCCACAGTGCCGATAATATGGGCGGCAAATTCACAAAGCCATCCATCAAACAGCAGGGTGGCGCAGCAGTTCATGCTTCTGTTAACAAATCCAGGCAATGTGTCCACGGAGTGTGTATCTTCTCGTGTGTGGAGGCAAGACCACGGCCGGCACGGTGTTGATTCCAGTTATTCCCTTCAAACAGAAACGCAAACCCCTTTGTGGCTAATTCATTAGGCCATTGTAAGGCAGGAATGGAGGGCCTACTCATGACCGACTGATTTGACACGTTAATTAAAAATTAACTGCATAAAAAAATCTTCAATTTAAAGAACTGAACCCTGGACAAAGTCTTTGGAGGGGATATTTTGGCCTCAGTATATTATCATTTGCTGTACATTTTCTCTGCACTTCAAAAGGCGCCAAAAAAAAGACAATGCCTAAGTGACATAACTGTTCTATTGTGCTACATGACTGGATCACAAATTACTACAGCAAACTTTCAAATACTGAATTGACTGATTAGACTCAGTGAATGTGCTCCTGATAGATAGATAGACAGATAGATAGATATGAAAGCCACTATATAATAGATAGATAGATAGATAGATAGGTAGATAGATAGATAGATAGATAGATAGATAGATAGATATGAAAGCCACTATATAATAGATAGATAGATAGATAGATAGATAGATAGATAGATAGATAGATAGATAGATAGATAGATATGAAAGGCACTATATAATAGATAGATAGATAGATAGATAGATAGATAGATAGATAGATAGATAGATAGATAGATATGAAAGCCACTATATAATAGATAGATAGATAGATAGATAGATAGATAGATAGATATGAAAGGCACTATATAATAGATAGATAGATAGATAGATAGATAGATAGATAGATAGATAGATAGATAGATAGATATGAAAGGCACTATATAATAGATAGATAGATAGATAGATAGATAGATAGGAAAGGCACTATATAATAGATAGATTTTTTTTACCTTATACAATTTCTTGTATTAGGAATTTGTTAGTTTTCCCATAACCCTTGGGGTCAGAGGGCAGGTTCAGCCATTGTATAGCACCCCTGGAGCAATTGAATGTTAAGGGCCCTGCTCAAGGGCCCAGCAGAGTAGGATCTCTTTTGGCAGTGACTCGATAGATAGATAGATCTGTATTTTGTCCCCAAGTAAAATTTGGCTCTTTAGTTAAATAAATATATAAATAACTAAAGTAAGTGAGTAAATAAATAAATGTGTATACACATACACTTTGGTCTGAACAAAGAAGAAGATTAAAAAGAAAGAAATCTTCTAACATGGCTGTCCCAATCGCAGTGAGGCATTACACAAGCGTATTGATGCTGGTATAAAGAAGCCCCAGTAGCATTGCCACCGTATTGTGCTGAATAATTTGGTCAAAAACTCGACACTAGTCATATTCTGGAAATGTGCAATAAAAATAAAGCTTGGCTCACTGATTACACTGATCATAATTCTGTCTGCCTTTTCTAAAGGGGACCACAGCCTGTCTCAGCAGCATTGTAGGCAAGGCAGGAAACAACCATGAATGGGATGCCAGTTCATCAGAGGGTACAATCATGCACACTGGCTCTGGCACTGGCGTCCATTTGTAGTCACCAGTTCCTCTAACTTGTACATCTTTGGGATACTGGTGTGAACACAGACACAGGGAGTTGGCGCAAACTCCACGCAGTCAGGGCTAGGGTAGGATTTGAGCCTGGGATTGTCATTCACATCATTTAGAGTCTCTACACCTGGTTACTGTTCAGGGAGTGGATGGGGAGGAGGAGGTGCACTGCTATAAGTTATTTCTGAGGGTACGGACTCTTTTTTTCTGAGGAGACTGCGTTCCTTTAATAAGGGTTGTGACATCTTTCACATCTTCTTCACCTCTGCGATGGCCGGTGTGATTTTCTACACCGTGGTATGCTGGGCTGGGAACATCACTTCAAGTGATATGAGTGAACAAGCTAAATAAGAAGGCAGGCTCAGTTATGGGACACACTCCGCACCGCCTTGGAGGTAATAGCGGAGGAGAGAATAAAGACAAAACTGTGTGCCATTATGAACAATGGTGCACATCTCCTCTCTGACACACCAACACTGAAGACTTTCAGCTAACAAAGTATTCATCAGAAGTGTGTCAAGAAACACTAGGGGGGCTCCTTCAGACCAACTGCAATACGCATTTAGAATGAATCACCGTGACGGCGACTGCCAAGTCTGAAGTTTTCTTTCTTTTTAGTCATCCTGGTGAGTATTTGAGAGGGCTTGTTGTTTTAAGAGGTGTGTGTCACAATACTACTGCTTTACACCTACGGCAATACGTCTGCATGACGCCTCACTGCGACAGCTCTCTGATCTTTAGCCAGGTCAGAAATGTTTTTTTTGTAATTCCCTTAGTGAGCTTCTACAAAAAGGTAAATGTCTCCCTTGGGAAAAATAATGTTCTATCCGTCTGTCTTATATAGTGCCTTTCCAGCCTGTCTATCGATGTACATATCACACTGGTGCTTTCTTCTGAATGCAAAATAAAAACCTAACATTGAGATCACACTTTGATTAGAGAAACATATTGGATCCAACACCTGCAGCCCCCCAATGTACCCCCGTGCTGAACTTGAGAACTAGTGGCGTAGTCCAGTTATTTGGGGGCTCTCATAGTCGTACTCAGTCTGGGGGTCTCGCCGTGGCTGAAGATTTTTGATCTCACCAGTTTCACTTCTTAATGACCTCATTGAATTAGCTGGTCGGTGTTTCTCTTATTCTGCATTCAGAAAAGCACAGCAGTGTGATTTTTATATTTGTAAGACATTTATAAATGTTTGTATTTTTGCTATCACTTTAAATGCTTAACTCTCTTTTGTTGTTTCCTCATTCTCATTTTGGTGTAGTTTGTCCCCTTAATTCTGACAATTAACAATGAGAAGAGTAAATGACATTGCATGCTGAAAGGCTGCAACCACTTCAGTGTCAGGTGTATGGAGTTAGGAGATACGGGTTCGCTGCCCGGGTCCTCCCTGCGTGGAGTTTGCATGTTCTCCCCATGTCTGCGTGGGTTTCCTCCCAAAGACATGCAGGTTAGGTGCATTGGCGACCATAAATTGTCCCTAGTGTGTGCTTGGTGTGTGGGTTTGTGTGTGTGCCCTGCAGTGGGTTGGCGCCCTGCCTGGGGTTAGTTCCTGCTTTGCGCCTTGTGTTGGCTGAGATTGGCTCCAGCAGACCCCCGTGACCCTGTGTTAGGATAAAGTGGGTTGGATAATGGATGGATGGATGGATTCTTTCTGCATTTCATCAATTATTTCTTTTATTTATTTCAGTGACATCGCATGCATCATGAACGCCTTAAATTAAAAACTGTCATTTTCACCCATCAAAGTTGAGAGGGCGGGCTCTAGCGAATACTGAGTGTTGATTGGTCAATAGTCAGTAGAGTGCACATAAATCTTTGTGCTGCACTTATTGGTGGGCGCCACATGTCAGACGTAGATTCCTGGTGATGAATTCAAAGCTTTCATGAATTAAAGTAACGGCTTCATGCAGTCATTCTTTCCACAGATTTGCACAGTCGCAGCTTTGGTTGGCATTTATAGAAATCCTGTGGCTCAAAAGCTTGTATAAAACTTACAACTGTGAACTTCACCTCTGGGGATAATTCACCAATCAAAACACAGCATTCGCTAGAGCCCACCTTGACAGTCCTCACTTCAAGGTAGATTTCATGTTCCTTATGTTGTCACTGAAATAATAAAAAAGGAAAAATTAAATACACACAATGCAACACATTTTAGGCTCGAGTGGGGTAAGCAATACCAGTCTGGAGCGAGAGGGGGCGCTGTCACTATCGGTATCTTCTGGTTCTCACCCACAGCCCCCAGAAGATGTCCAATGCTGGCTTTCGACCCTGTCAAGCTCCGCCCCTGGTCAGGACACCATAAAAAGGGACGGCCCTGAAAGGTGATGTCTCCTTTGTGACTTGCAGCTCCTGGGTGACAGCCACGAGAACTCAAACACTGCCGGGACACCACGTTGGCTGATTTTGATCATCCTAATTTTTTTTTTGCCACTGTGCACCCTTTTGTTTTGAATCAATTAAAATGGGAATTACTGGGACTGGTACCCCAACGATTTTTGCCATTTCCAACTGGCTCCCTACCACTGGTAACAATAAATAAAGAAATAAGTAATAAAATATATTTCACGACAACCATACTGTAGCATTTTCTAAGCCCGCTTAATCCTGAGGAGTGCCACGGGGGTCTAGAGTCTATCCCAGCAAGCCTAGGCCACAGTATATTTACTGTCATATTTCACAACACAATAATTCATTTATTTTATTAGGAATATTTGAACATGCACACCCATTAATGTGCATGTTAGTAAATTATACATTAAATAACCGAAAAAGCCCAGAAAATCTAAAAGAAAACAATCACAATGATGGTGCAAATCTGAAGAAACAAGTTTTTAAAAAAAGCACCAACTTAACCCCGTGTAACAGACATAAATGCTTTGGCACACTCTAGTTCAAATTTACTAAGCTTAGTTTTGTGATTTCTACACTGAGCCCAACACTTACAGACTCAGAAATAACAGCTTGTTTAATCAGACCAGCAGTCTGTTTAAAAAGAGAAGCTGGGTAGAGCAAAACCTGCAGACACAGGGGGTCCCAGGAGTGTGTAGAGCACTAAACAGTCAGAAAGTGTGCAGCCCCTAAACTAAAAACAGGTGCCAGTCGTGCACAGAGTGCCATTGATATTGCAGGTCACAGCCACACCAGGTTAACTTACAGCCCACCAGTTAAAACTATGGGACCCATCGATATTGCAGGTCAGAGCCACACAGGGTCAACTTACAGCCCACAAGCTAAGACTCTGGGACCCATCTGCAGGTCAGAGCCACACAGGGTCAACTTACAGCCCACCAGCTAAGGCTCTGGGACCCATCTGCAGGTTACAGCCACACCAGGTTAACTTACAGCCCACCAGTTAGACTTTGGGACTCATCGATATTGAAGGTTACAGCCACACCAGGTTAACTTACAGCCCACCAGTTAGACTTTGGGACTCATCGATATTGAAGGTCAGAGCCACATTAGGTCAACTTACAGCCCACCAGTTTGACTTTGGGACCCATCGATATTGCAGGTCAGAGCCACATTAGGTCAACTTACAGCCCACCAGTTAGACTTTGGGACCCATCAATATTGCAGGTTACAGCCACACCAGGTTAACTTACAGCCCACCAGTTAGGCTTTGGGACCCACCCAGACATGGGTAGAATGCACAAAAGCACACAGACAATTGCCACGTGCAGGATTTGATCCCACAGAGGCACATAGAGAATATGCAGACTCGCACACTAACTGCTGCGCCATCGAGCTGCCCCCTGTTACGGTGCTCTTGATCATTTCAGAAAACGTTTTTAATAGTGTTGCCGTAGAGAGCCACTGTGACAATCAAACACCAACTGCCCTTGAGACCTGCTTTCACTGAGCCTCATCAGCTCCGCCGTCATATCAGTGACTCTTGCAGATTGTTAGTTGTGGTTTTTGGGGAGGAAGAGACTGATTGAAATATGAAGGGCAATATGTCACCATGTATTGCAAAACCGCAAACTCATTCCAACTGCACCACCAACACCATACCAGGAGGATTCACAGAAATATCAGTGATAATCAAAGGCACTATACACAATTATGATTCACGGAAAGAATACATCAAAATGCGGGTAGGCTGTGAATCAGTTTCCCTGCATCTTCGTCACTTTGCTTCCTCAGATGTGAATAAGTCGGCCACTATTTCCGGGGCAGCTCAAATGATACAAACAGCATTGTTCAGGAATGAATGAATCTATAGAAAGAAGTCTGGTGGAGCGTCAGTGACGGCATCACTTGAACTCGGACCACTGCACGCTACACCACAGGGCAGGAACACACACATTTAGAGGAGTCCGCCAATCCATGGCAGTACATCTTAAAACAGCTGGAGAAAACCTACGATAACAGAAATGAAGTCCAAATGTAAACTCCAAGCACGGAGGTTCAAACCGCTCCGCTAACTTACCATATGAGCTTTCTTTAGCCACTTCACCTGCTGGGGCTGCACGGAACTAACTGTACTATAAAACTGTCAAAAAAGATTACTAAAAATGTAAATGTAAAGCAACATTAGGGGAGACGTGGGCACCCCAGACCTGTGTGGCTGTGATAGCCCACCTCAAATAATAACCACCCTGATCCATCCGTCATAACACCACCACGTGCTTCCCCTTACCAAGAGACTGCCAGGCATCTTTACTACAGCGGACTGTCTCCTCATGGCTGCTGGGACCGGGCTGTCAGCTACAATATGTGAGCCAACCCTCTACAGATGCCAACTTTCATTTCTAGAGGTCTGAAAACAGAAAAAAAAATCTAAACAGCGCCCTTTCAGTGATCTGTCAAGGCGTCTTTGATCCCCTGCGATTCTGTTTGTTCGCCCAAGTTCAGAGGCTAACATGCAGAGCTTCAGCGTTTTTTGAACATCGATCATCGCTAGCTTAACAGGCGCAATGCCCACTCTGACGAACTTAAAATGCCATCTGTGAGCAGCAAATGTAGCTCCACCACGCACACCTGCTCGGAGTTTTGCTCACCTTTGCCAACTCTGCTCAGACCCCACAGCCCCTCCATCTCAGTCATCTCTGTTCATGGGGGTGGGGTCCTCTTTCCTCAAACAGTCAGACAGCACCCTTTTAGATCCACTATCAGCGCCCCCCACCCAAAGAAAGGTGTCCCCCGTTACCTTTTCATAGCTGAGCTGCAGTGAAGGAGCACGCGTCTCGTTCTGTCTCTGCTCACCTTGAGGAGTGTCAGGATTACCTTGCATTTACACTCAATGCTCCTTCATTCCTTAAGACTTATTAAGAATGATAATGAGCTTGGAAGGGCCAGCGTGTCCCTCTCTCTCTCTCTCTCTCTCTCTCTCCCTCTCCTTCTCTCTCTGCCTTTTGCATTTTTTTCACCTCAAAGGCACACAGGGCACACAGCAAACACGTCAAAATTGATCAAGGCGAAGCACAAATGGATCCCACGTTTATAATAAATGCCTCTCCAACTCAGCATTCCAGTGCCATTTTGTGTGTGATTATTTGTGTGTGTGTGTGTGTCACTACTTGCTGGAGAAGCCGAGGAGCAAAAAAAAAAAAAAATCATCCCCATTTACACCTGAACACACTCGACTGCATGATCACTTCTCCGGCACATGTGGGTGTCCAGTCTGACAGCCTGTAATCCGTCTTTCCCCTTCTTCTGCACACCCTCTACAGTTATGAATCAGATCTTGAAAAGGACAAGATCCCCAACGAGCAACGGCTTGCAGAGCGGTGACAGATGGGGCAGCTCAAACAGGGACCTTCTGATCTCAGGGCAAGGCAGGCGGGATAAAGGAGCTGTCCTGTCAGCACCACCCAGAATACTCGGCTCACTCTGACTGGCACTGATGCCGACTCAAAACAACATGACATAGAAGGACAGATAGATAGATAGATAGATAGATAGATAGATAGATAGATAGATAGATAGATAGATAGATCTGAAATGCAATATATGATAGATAGATAGATAGATAGATAGATAGATAGATAGATAGATAGATAGATAGATAGATAGATAGATAGATAGATAGATAGATAGATAGATATTTTGTCCCTGGGGAAAATTTGGTTTCTTACAAAAGCACTTTAGATAAATAAATATATAAATAATTGTGTATATAGAGACACTTTGATCTGAACAAAAAAGAAAAATAAAAAGAAAGCAAACTTCTGCCATGACAAACAGACAAACAGATAGACAGATAAAAAGGCACTATAAAGGCACAGACAGATCACCCGATGTCAACTGCTATATATAACAGACAGGCAGGTAGAACAGTCACTGCATAGGACAGATAGACAAATAACAATGGCAGCAAATAGATAGGTGTATATTATAGGGAACAAATAGGCATGTAAGGCACTATATAATATACTGATAGACGTGCACGGCATTATATAACAAACAGACAGACAAATCGAGTGATAAATAGATACTCGAACTCAACGGGACCTGACCAAGTCCAAGCACATTGATTCCTTGGTGAAGAGGGCACAACAACATCTTTACCAACTCAGACACCTCAGAGTTTTCAGGCTGTCTGACCAGATACTAAACTATTTCTATAAATCCACCGTCAAAAGTGTTCTGACAGGAAGTGTTACTGCATGGTTTGGAAACGACACACAGCTGGACCACAAGGCTCTGGTGTGGTCATCTGAATGCATCATTGACAAAGCATTCTGTAACTTCCAGGACATCTCTACCAAGCAACGTCAGACCAGGGCAAAGATAATCATCAGAGATATCAGCCATCCCAATCCTAAAATTGGTGTCTTCTCATTGTTGTGGTCAGGGAAACACTACCACTGCCTGAAGAGCACTTCAGATAGACCGAGGAGGACCTTCTGTCCCCAGTCCATCTGCATCCTAAATGAGGGCAGTGCCAAGAGCTACATAATGACTATACTTAATTCTCAAATATTAGTTAATGATTTGTTTATTATTCACTTTTATAACATCAATATATTTTAGTCATTGTACGCATTGATATTTATGAAGCTGAGTATTTTCTCTTGGACTTAAGCAACTAAACATTTCACTACATATTGTACTGTGTATATGACTGCATGCAACAAATAAAATTTGATTTAATATATAGATAGATAGATAGATATGAAATGCACTATATAATATATAGATATAGTATATAACTTATCTCTCTCTCTCTATATATATATATATATATATATATATATATATATATATATATATATATATATATATAACAGTGTTTCCTTCTGAGGAAATATCTCCCTACATTTACTTTCACTTATGAGTTGAGTGATCTCCCTGCTGGGCAAACTGCTGGGCTTTCCCTGGCTTATCTTTGTGTCATTTTTGTTCTTAGCAACTTTGTTTATTGGTTATAGTCTGATTTTCCTTTGCCTATTTACATACTAAAAGGTACTAACCTGAAATGTGGGGACTATTCCAAGAAGTAGCTGCACAGTTTTTACTTCAGTGTTTAATAAGAAATATATACTGTATGTAAACGCTATAATAGGAAATGACAAGGTAAAAAGAAGTCCCAGCTAGTAAATCTTATGAGAAAGAAACAGTGGTGAAAGATACTAACAGAAGGATGAAAGCTAAAAAGTAATGTATGGGTTGTAGAGCTTGTATTTCATGTCATAAATATACGGTACATGAAATAAATTAATGAATGCACACACGATACAAAAACTCTTAACACAAAAAGGGAGTAATTCATGATATGAAACAGCAGTAAAACTCAACAGCGAAGAAACTTAAGAGATAAAAAGAAAAAGAAAAAAGATTTGGCATTCACACCGAATGGAGCAGAATAAACAGTGGCACAGTGGTGGAGTTGCTACCTCACACTAAGAAGACCGGGGTTATTTCTTGGGTGCTCCCTGTATGGAGTTTGAATGTCCTGCCCGTATCCACATGTGTTTCCTTCTGGTGCCATAGGCTTCCTCCCACAGTCCAAACACAAGTTAAGAGGACAGGTGCTGCTAAGTTGGCTCCTATGTGTGTGTGTTCACCCGGCGATAGTGGTAGGGGGCATCTCAAAAAACAAACAGTACCAATCCGAGGACTAAAATTCCCATCGGGCAGCAGAGATGCACTGAGGTGAGGGCATCGTCATCACCAGCACAATAAGACTGCATGCACAGCATTTTCTTCTCAATTAATCTGGATAACAACTTCACTTTCTCGTAGGATTACAGTTTTTGTCTAAAAGTTCGTCTTTATGTCTCATCCTGGGTTAGGTCTAGCCATGTTAAATTATCAAAAGGCAGCTTTTCCCCCTCTTTATTTGTACTTTGGCTAGTTATTCTATATTGCAGTGTGGTATGGTGGTGGAGCGGTTAGCAGCCTCCTACCCTTAAACCCCCCAAACAGTTTACTGTCTATATGGTTTCTGTGTCCTCCGCATGTCCCTGTAAAAGACAACCAGGTTAGTATAATCATTAATTCTAAAGTGGCCCTGAGTGAGTGGTCCTTGTGATGATGTGGTGCCCTGTCCAGGACTGGTTCCTACTTTGCACTCAGTGATGTTGGGATAGGCTCCTGTGACCCTGAATAGGTTTAAGTACATTTAAGAATGTCTGTCTTATTATATTATATTGTAATATCACATAGTTGTGAGGAGCTGGAGCCTAACCTGGCAGCATCACAAACCAACCAGTCCTGGACAGGACACTCACCCACAAACCTGCACTGACTCATGCCAGGCTAATTAAGAGTTCTGTTACATTACAGACCCATTCATTTCCAATTTCATCTCAGGGTCATTAAACCTGTGCCCTCTCACAACAACAATGCCAGCTTACAGGTTGCCATTGGTGCCTGCCTCATCACCCTCCATATCTCTATGGGATGTAAACCAGAGCGCTCGGTAAAGGTGTAGACGGGGCTGGGAACTGAAGCCGGTCTGCTGAAACTGTATGGCAGTGTTAACCACTGCGCCACCAAACTGTCCCATATTATGTTAATCAATCAATCAATCAATCAATCAACATTTATTTTTATAGCACATATTCATACAAAAAATGTAGCTCAAAGCGCTTTACAAAATGAATAGAAAAATAGAAGACACAATAAAAAATAAACATAGGTCAACATTAATTAACATAGAATAAGAGTAAGGTCCAATGGCCAGGGTGGACAGAAAAAACAAAAAAAACTCCAAAGGCTGGAGAAAAAAATAATTAATAATAATTAATTATTAAAATAAATAATATATAAAAAATAATAAATAAATAAATAATAATTGATGACAGACCCACTTATTCCACTTCAGGCTAACAGTGGGCTCAAATCAGGAAACAAGATGGCATAGGGAGCCAGTCCAATATATAGCATAGCATAAAATACATGTTGATTATCAAACATAATGCCTGGTTATGGGGAATCGTAAAACCAGTCCTGGATGTTGCAACAGAAGCAAGGTAGCACATAGTGAAGTGCTACCACCAGCATCCTGGCTTCAAATTCTGCTCAGTTTCAGTGTCTGTATGGGGTTTGCACATTCTCCGGGTGTGTAGAGCTCCGGTTGTACACCCACATCCCCCAAGACGTCCTCATCAGACTGATAACTGATTCCGAACTGACCATCTATGGGTGTATGTCTGTGATGGATTGCTGCCACGTTTCTTGCCTTGTTTTTTGTGCTACCAGATATGCTACTCCATATGCTGCCCATATTCCTATATTGGACTAAGTTGGTTTGAAAATATTTTTTACCTCACTTCTGCCACGGGTGACATGTTGCTGCATTAAAGAGACCAAGATTCAGGATCTGGGTCCTTCCTGCGTGGAGTTGGCATGTTCTCCCCGTGTCTCTACTTTCTCTGGGTACTACGGTATCTTCCCAGAGTCCAAAGACATGCAGGTTAGGTGGATTGCTGACACTAAATTGGCCCCCGATATGTATGTATGTGTGTGTGCACCTTGTGATGGACTGGCGCTGTCCAGTTGTTGTTCCTGCCTTGTGCCCAGTGCTTGCTGGGATATGCCACAGGCCCCCATGACCCTGCTCAGGATTTATTGGTATGGTATGGTATCTCTGCAGCTTGATAGGAATAAGTAAGTGCATAAAATGAATATATGGATAGATGTCAAGTGGCAGGGAGAGTCAAACCACCATATTGGACAGGCTTTTAATGTGAATTATCTGTCTGAGTTTACGCCGTCTTCAAAGCACTGGGTACCTGAGTTCAGCCGTCATCAGTGACATACTGTAACTGACAGAGTGAAAAGCAGGAGGTGACGTTCACAGTTAGACAGATAAGCAGGAGTGACAGACAGAACCTTCACTCTCCACAACAGATGCAAAGCCCATGATGACCGGCGCCGGTGGGACACACACAGTACAGCGGGAGGCTCTGGGTAAACAACCGCCATCTGATGACAAAAGCCGGAGAGAGGGACACAGAGGCCCGGCGCCCATGTGCTCACTAATGGAGTCGACCTTCATGAAGCATCTTGTAACATCACGGGCATCTTTGTGCTCGCTACTCTTAGCTCAAGCAGATGTGCTCAATGAAACAGTAAGTACAGAGCAAAGAGCATGGCAGGGGGGAGAGCAGCGGGCTCATCAGTGCCAACCGCAGAGTGCCCCGGAGTCACGCAAACCTGACCAGGCCTCTGTGACTTCCAGAAATACAGATACTGATCACTAAATGATAAAACATGCACACATAATCCTGAACAAAAACAAAAAATCCAGAAATAAGTTTGCATAAGATAAACATGTAAATGTAGCAGGAAAAAAAAAACAGCAGACGCCAGACATTTGAATAACCCATCACTTTAACTTTATCTTCAGTGTATTCTGCAATGCCATGTGAGGGGAACAACTTTACAATAAAGAATAAAGTGATGCCAGCATGCCAACAGACGATACAGAAAATAATCTTCAGCACGCTTTTCAAAGCACTTGAACTAAAATAAATAAACTGCAGAAGGACCAAATCCAACGCTTCTGTTCTCAGTTAAAGGCACCCCTACTCGTGCATTCAAACCTGATGAAGGATCTGCAGAACAGCCGGCCCTGTCTATATAGCGTCTTATTTGTACTACTGTAAAGGGTACTCTATAAAACTGAACCGCTCATTCCCCACTTTAATTCAATTCAGTTCATTCTCATGAAGCACCTCTGTCAATGGCCGGGCGCAGAGCGCTGCACAGATTTTGAGGGAAAGCAAAATGCAAAGCACCTCCTGACACAGCCTGACATACGCTGTACAAGCTCATCTACAGAGACAGAGAAGAGAGAGTTTAAAAAAAAAAATCTAAAGACGCAAAGTCTGCCTGCTTTAACATAGTAGTATCGGTAACTTAGGTACACTCTCAGCAGTGTATATACTATATATATATATATATATATATCTATATACAAGGAGAAAAAAGGGGAAGATGATTATATACAGTGAAAAATGAAAAGACAGGAAAGAGACAAACTGTGTCAGCTGGTTACCTTCATCAACTGTGAATCTTTGTATCTATAAAGACACACACTTGGGGAAAGCATGTCTAGATATGATACACAGATAGATAGATAGATAGATAGATAGATAGATAGATAGATAGATAGATAGATAGATAGATAGATAGATAGATTATATATAATAAAATAGACTGCACTAGATCTTAGACAGTTGGTTAAGACAATGTGTGATAGAGAGATAAAATGCTCTAGCTTTACTTATTATTATATGCACATCTATACTGTATATATATACATAAACACAAACACAAAACATAAAAGTAGTATATTATACATACTGTATATAAATACATGGTACATGCAAAAATGCATTTGTGCTTACTGTATGTACGTACTGTATATCATGTGTCATATGGAGCACATAATTGTAGGGAAAGCACATACAGGATTAAAAGGAACATAATCACTGCAAATTCCCTACAAAAGTTCAGTATTTCAGCATTTTAAATTGTGTACTTAAAAAAAAAGCATAAAGTTATTTTTTCTTCCATGTAGAACATTATTTACAGTACATTTTACTGTATATATAGTATTATGTATGCATTTATAGTAGCCTTTACTTGCTAATGTCTCACAATGACTGTGACTGCTCTTTTTATCATTAGCCATGTCAAATGTTTTCTTTCTTTTTAGTCATTCTGGTATATATTTGTTGTTTGTCATAAAACAATAATATTTATTTATTGATTGATTAATTGAAAAAGTCCAATTTCCCTCCAGGGACAAATAAAATCTATCTATTTTAAAGTACCTTTCTGTCTTTCTACAGTCTCTGTCTATTTAATCTGATGTCTTTACTTATATGCTGCATGCATCATCTCAAATGTATTTATTTTTTATACACTGTATAGAATCACAAAATATTAGATAAATTAAACTGTGAAATAAAGTATTTATAACACCTTTCATGTTGAGGCCAGTTAAATAGAGAAATATACAGTATTTCAAAATTAAAGTGACTTTATGCTGTATTCCTCACCAGTTACAGTACAGTATATAATAACTTTACATAACTTTTCTCATTTAATATTCCTAAATATTTTCTAAATATAATTCCTAAAAATCTCTTCTCAGCAGTTATACTGATTATATAAACTAAAACTGAAAAATATTCCACAATTTTGATTTGAGTACTTTTTGCCATGATCATTTCTGCAAAGCACGTGGCTTGGTATAACAGTTTTAAAGTTCAATTCTGTGCTATTTTCTACAATTTTGCTTTTGACTGCTCAAATGTGACAATGACTGGTCCAGTATATACACATAAATGTGTAGTGAGTGTTTGTGTATTATACATATGCACATGCATACATAGATACACACACAAATAGATAGATAGATAGATAGATAGATAGATAGATAGTGTGTCTAATTTGTATTTCTTATTATCTAGTAACTCCTTACATAATAAAACACGCTTGTGCATTACCCTGGAACAGCTTTTGCACCAGTAGATAATCCTAAAGAAGGTCTTACAATACTGTCCACTCAAAATATCTGCCTATTCTAAGACATAAATTAAAACTGAGAGAAAATTAAGAATGTCAGCATTTAAACTAATACACTGACATTTTTAATTTGTCACCAATCTCTAAAACAGAATTATAAAATACAGAATTGGACCTGGGCATTGCATATGCTTCTCACACATTTACTCTACAATTTTGTGCAGTTAGTAAAATAAAATTCATGTCAAAAAGTGAAAAAGAATAAAAGGTAATAATATTTAAACAAGTCGTGCAATAATGTAATGCAATGACAGTGTATCTTTGTATTTGCAAAAACAGAATGGAATTAAGGTGCCACTGTAAATAAGGATCCAGAGTCATTTTAAATTGTCAGATTTATAGGTAATTAATCTTTATTAATTTAAGTTCTAAAAGTTCTGTTAAAAATGCATTATAATTGTAAAAATTAATAGAGTTTTTCTTGATGATCTGCATAGATTCAAAACTAATGTAAGCTTAGTGAGATCTTAATTATTAAAACTAACATGCAGTGCACATTACAAACGCTAGCCTTTTAAATAACGCTGTGCTCAAAATATATTCACAGTTAAAACGAAGAAGGAGAAACAATAATATCACTTGGAGAAAACGATGGCCTGCGCTACAGGAGAAGGGAAGTTGGTGAACCTCAGCAGCAGAGCGGCTTCAGGACACCAGATGGTGGACATCCACTTTGCTTTTAATAATTTCATCTGATGTATCGAAAAACAGAGATGAGTCCTGAGGACTGGAGAGGGTGAAGGAGACAAGCAGCATGGAGAGCAAAACTAATACAAGGCAATGGCACTCGTGCTATACACACTGACCTTTTAATTGACGTGAGTAAACTTTATATTATCTACCGACAGAAGGACACTATACAGTATTTTAGGTGTGGACAGATGTGAAAGGGACTAAATAGGAGACAAATAGCACGATACAGAGTAGACACGGAGATGGAAAAATCACTGTATAGGACAGATAGACAAATTATAATGGTAGCAAATAGATAGGTGTGTATTAAAGTCAATAGATTGATATGTAAGGCACTATATAATAGATAGATAGATAGATAGATAGATAGATAGATAGATAGATAGATAGATAGATAGATAGATAGATAGATAGATAGATAGATAGATAGATAGATAGATAGAGTATAAAAGATGTTATAAAGAAGTACTGTCCCTGTGCCATTGTATGTATAATAGCCGCCCAGGGTGAACAGGAGCATAATGGAGGCTTTAGCGCGCAATGGTCAACTAAACTGGTGACCAGCAATGGTCCAACACCAGGTGTCAGGAGATGATGGACAGCATTAGCCACGATGGCCTCTAACTCTGCCTTCTTCCTCTTTTCTTGCCCTGTTTCTAGGGAGTCCAGAGCCAGTCCTGTAAAGCAGCAGACCACTCGGGCGTCCCCTCAATCATGCTGGTGCTGCTCCCTCAGCAGACTTCACCACAGAACACTGGACAGCACTGAATAGAAGGTCTTTACTGACCCCCCCTCCCCACCAAGTATTTAAAAGTTCTGCACTATATGATAGATAAATAGATAGGCCGACAGATGTGAAAGACACTATATAAATAACATGTGGGGTATTATAAAAAATAAATAAATAAATGGCACCATATCACCAGGTCGTAGATAATTGGGTAAGGCAATGTATGATAATTAGACAGATATAATGCTCTAGTTTTACTTACATTTGTGTGCATACATATACTGTATATATAAATCACACCGAATATAAACAGTGCATTATATATACAGTATATAAATATATAGTGCTTGAATATATATATTTGTGTGTATGTATATACTTGTGCATATAAACATAATGATATACATACTGTATATGCAGGCAGCACTTGCGTCACAACAAAACCAATGTATATACATACTGCTTTAAGCAGATATATTTTATGCTATATCTATCAAAAACATTTACATTGCTTGTATTTCCATACATACTGGTGCTAGACTAGCGAGTATAGCGATTAGATTTTTAATCCAGCAGCTCCAAACTTCTCCTCGCACGTCGACAGTTTCTCATTTCAGACTCACCTATTAGTGGTCATTTTAAATGATTCAACTTGAAGCAGCACATTTTAAAGGCAACAAGAGGAACATTAATGCGTAAATTAAACTGCAGTTAAAACAAACACATTATAATAAAACCACCAATTCTGAATGTGTGAAACCCTGATGTCTTAAAAAATAATTATATGTGATTTTTAAGACAAAAGTAATGCACTGCACTTTCCAGCTTATATCCTACCATCACTGTGGGTTTTTTTTTTCATTTTAGTCCAAGAAAGAAAGAAAGAAAGAAAGAAAGAAAGAAAGAAAGATGACTTTCCTTGAATGATCTGTTTAACCAAAGCCAGAGGAGGGGGGAAAAAACGAAGTCATTAATTACTTATGTGAGCTATTGCTTCAGAAAGACAATAAAACCTGCCTGGTCGCCATGGATATGACATATTTGCTCTGAAAACAACACAATAATTAGCAGAGGGGAAAGATCCAAAGAGAATATGTAAACTCCAGTTTAAAGCGCCAGCATTCCTTTTGGTGTTGTTATTGTACATAATAAGAATATTGCTAAATTACGCAAAACATACAACGAGCCTTTCTCTCAAATTTGGAGCAAAAAGATGAGCAGTGAGTAAACACTAAAAATGTAAGCTGTAAGACAGCGAGCGATACAGCACCCATGAACATCTTTAATGATATCCACTTATTATTCTTGTACTCCTGAATGGCAAATAAGAAATAACAGCGTCCTCACCTCTGACTACTTTTTTTCCTCCTCATAAATATACTTTAGATTGAGGACACAAGGTGAGTTTGGAATTAAATGGCCAGCCATAAAGGTTTACCTTCTGTCTTCTCCCTCATTTCACCATTACCTTCAGTCTTCCTGATGTTTTATGATGTTCTTTTAATTGTTCCTGATACCAAATGTGAATTTTGGGCACCTGGGATGAGGACTTTTAGTGATCAAATGCAGATTTAAATAAGCAGGTAAATTCATAAGAGGCTCATTCCGACAAAATGCCATTATAATATTAAACATAATAAAAAGTGTTTTCCACATCACAGCAAAATGAACTGACCCAATGTGCATTTGAATGTATCTTTATGTATCAATTTATTTTACAACAAGAAGAAAAATTAACCTCTCATAATCTTTAGATGTTATAAGCCTAGTAAGCTTGCAAATAAAAATAAAAATGTAAAACACAATCCAGCAAAATGTGCCATTTATTTAGTCAGCTGTGCTAATGACTTTTTTTTTTGTGTAAAAAGGACCGAAAAGTCAGTTTATGAAACATCAGTATGTAAAGTTTCAGTTGTACGTGTACCTCTACAGAAATCTCATTAATTATGCCAGAGGACTTTTAATCAAACACTAATTACAGCCAAACCAAAGGGACAAGGAGAACGTGAGAAACTGCTGAGAGAGAGAGAGAATGGCAGACAGACAGACAGACAGACAGACAGATAGATAGATAGATAGATAGATAGATAGATAGATAGATAGATAGATAGATAGAATTAAAAATACTATATAACAAAATAAAAAATAAAAAGATGAAAGGCACTATATTATTAATTAGGTAAACATTACATAATAGGCAAATAAAGAAGACAGATAGATAGATAGATAGATAGATAGATAGATAGATAGATAGATAGATATTACACTGTATACTTAACGCATAGATAAGTCAGGTACTAATTAATTGCAAGAGAAAATAAATGAAATGATCCGAAAAATACACTTAAAGCACCGCATATAAAAATGCAATGAACTGACAAAAAAAAACTTCTAGACCCCAAATTAACCAAACATAAATTTTAAAATCCACAGAAAAACAACATGTCAAAACGAATTAAATGAACTCAAGTAACCAAAAATACAGGCTGCAAAAGAAGCAGTCCAAGAAAAATCCCGAAATATGGGCGAGCAGGTTAGCGCGAGGCGGACGGCTGGCAGCCAGGCAGTCGGGTGCGCCCTAGCCGGCCGGGCCGCCGCGGTCGCCCGCTTTGGTAATAAAACGGCACCGCGAGCCTCGCTGATTAAAGACGTGAACTTGACAGAAAAGGTCATTGTCCCTTTAAACGTTTTCGTGCATATGGAGTTTGCATTTCTGAAAAGAGATCCGTTTAACGTCTCCATAGAAACCAGAAACAGATTAACATCCACAGAATAAATAACTCTAATAAATTAAACAGAAGGAAAACGATCTCAGGAAATTTGATTACTTAAGTTCAACAATAAGCAGCCGCCGAGCCCCGCGTTCTCTGCGCCTAAGTAAACTTTTTTTTATTTGTGCTGCCGTTTCTGCAAACGAAAGCAACAACAGCAAGAAGAGGAAGAAGATCACAACTGAAGACGACACGGGCAGAGCCACGCGCAGATCTCGCCGGCCGGCTGCCGATTGCTCCCCGGAGCGCCCCGGTCGGAAAATCAGCTTGTCCTTCTGTCGACTCTTCATTTTTTAAGGGATTCGAGCCCGCGGGCGATTCACGTTAACCCGGCGGCCAGTTCCCATGATCTTAAGGGTCTTATTCAAAGGGGGTCGGGCCGCGCCGCTGTCCCGTGAAGTCTGGCGTTTGGCCCACGTCCGCTCCTCGACTTTCTACACAGTTGCTCGTGTACTGTACTGCACTGTACGCATGTCCTTTAAGGAAGGAAAATTCTAGGATGTACATAAAAGTTCTTTCCAGTCTCCTAGTCACATTTATGTCATAATGTCAAACGGTCACAGATGTCCCATTCGTACAAGTTCATATAACACGCGTGCTTGCCAAAATCAAAATGTTTTACACGGAAGCAAAAGCAGCGCACAAAGTATACAGAGATATTTGGAGTCATAAACCTACTTATGTTTAAATATATACACGTTATACAGTCACACATATTTCGCACAGCTAGAATTAAAAATTAGGACACTGACGCGAATATCTGCAAATGCATATAAATATGAATAAACAAATTACTGTGTATACAAAAATTCACTCCTACCAGAAAAGTGAAACGTATACCTACAGACACAACGACTGGCACATCATTTTTTTGTCTATAGATCTAAGCAGACATTCACCGTCCATAAGTGTGCAATTAGTTCTAATTAACACAAATAGTAAAACATAACTTTAAATGTGTTAATGTGCAAATGTTTTATTAATGTGTGCATGCACATCCAAGATGGAAATGAACACAAAAAAAGTAAATACTTAAACTCCGAGTTGGTATTAAAAAAACAGAAGCAAATTAATATGTTAGAGGGCAAACGCTTCCTTTACATTTGCACACGCGATTCCAAACGTACACGGCCTGTAAAAGTCCACGTGTGCGTATATGAGACACGATGTGACACGCGCGACTGCTAAGAGGCTCCGCGGCTCGGGAACAACTGAGCGAACACTTTTCAGAAGACCCCAAACACACACACACACACCCAAAAAACACAAACTCGTGTCCCTTATTCGGCTTCATCCCATCATATCCCCACACTAGACCTCCTAAAAAAGTATATTTGGGGCTTGGGGACAGAATAGTGGTGGTGCTGCGGCTGCTGGCAGTGGTGACAGAAATCCCTCAAGTGCCCGAGACACCTGTTCTGTCCCCAGGGCTCGACATCATTTTAAAATAATTACAAAAAACAGTGTATGTGCTTTCGAGCCCCACTTTACTCATGAGATATTGTGCACGGGAAAGGAAAAACAAGCCCTGCCCGCATATGCAAAGGAGATGTTGGTCAAACATACAGTGGATCTAAATTTGCGTTAATAACATTTCCATAAGGACGATACCTGCCCGAGGAAGAGATGGGCTTCTTGCAATTTGTAGTAGGAGGGCACACTACAGCCTGGCACGCGCAGCCATACGCGCATACAGTACAGTGTACGAAGGTGCTGCAAGTATCCAGTTTTAAGATTTTCCGTAAACAATCTGACGCAGATTCGAAATCACTGAAATAACCTTGTCGTGCTGGGCAGGTGAGAGCAGCGCGCAGGGGCAGTTGCTGGGACGTCTGGTGTCAGTTCGTATTAAAGCGGGTGCCAGTTCGGGCTCGGGCCGGACACACCACTTTCCCATCACACGTCAAAAAAAGTTCCGGCAAAAGTGTGGGCGAGCCGCTCCCTGGCAGCCTGCCCGCCTTCCTCAGTTGGCAGCCCACCGTGAGCTTCCCGGGGCACCTGCCTATCTGGCTGACCCCCTCCTCCTTGTCACCTCCTTCCCCTCCCTCCTCTTCCCTCCCAAGTTTTTGAGGGCAGCGGCCGCAGGTCCGCAGACGGGCAGCGCACTTCCCCATTGATCCCGGGGCACGGCGCACCTTCGCAAGGTGATCGATCCGCTCGCTCCGTGCCATCGCCCATTTGCAGTCGAGGTGCTCACCGGAGTGCGGCTCGCGGGGCTGCGGGGATCTTGTTGCTCTGGAGCGCAGAGGACGCAACAATCACACAAACAAATAAACACAAGAAACACAACTCTTACCTGCACTTGGGCTGCTTTCAGACACTTTCCAAGTGCGCGAAAACGTGCGCTCAGGACGGTCCTTATGGGAGCATGCGTGATCAAAGTTGCCCGATTTTTTTTTTCCTCTCTTTCTTGTTTTATTATTGAATTTTCCTATTTCTAACACGAGGAGAGCTGCCAACAACACCCGATAGGGATAACATTTAAAAGTGGAGCCGGAGCGCCTAATTGAATTCTTTTTTCCTTATTCAGACCGCGGCCGCTCAATCTAAAACATGGCGTGGAGCTCACCTGGGATGCGGACTGGCGAGCCGGCTTTATACTCGGCGCGTGCACGAGAAAGGTAGCACATCGTGACGAAAAACGCGACTGATGATTGTAAGTCGATTTCTTTAATTTTGGTTTGGTCCAGTCCATCAGTTAGTATTTTAATTGCACTGCAGGGTCTTCCATGAGCAGCGAAAGATACTAGGCGAGGATTTGACCTGCATGGGATGGCATTTATTTATTATATTAACCCAACGTATGTCAAATATCTAAGCAAAAAATACAAATCACAAAGGATTTTATAGAATCAATACTCAAACTTCTTTGCCACCCAATAAATCAGTGAGATCTTCAATTGTTCATCTTGTGCTTTACATTTCAGTCAGCAGACCCCAATGCTTTATCTTATATATAGTGCATTCTGAAAGACCCCTTCACTTTTTCATACTTTGTTATGTTGCAGCCTTGTGCTAAAATCATTTAAATTAATTTCACCCCTCACTGAGCAACTCTCAGCACTCAGTGAAAACAGGACTTTTATTATAAATAAGAAACTGAACACTTGCATTGACAAAAGTATTCAGACCCCTTGATCAGGACTTTGTTGAAGAACCTTTGGCAGCAATTACAGCCTGGAGTCTTCTTGGGTTTGATGCAGTAGTGTCATTAATGTGGGGGCTTCCTGAACTTTAGCCCCTGATCTTAGGCTTGAAGCCCACGATCTTCAACAGTCCTCCCCTCATCTGTTCAATGCACTTACAGTATGACTGTAGCCCCTGATCCCCTGTAGTAGTGGTCCCTAAACTTGGTCCTGAGGGCCCACTGTGCCTACAGGTTTTTGTTCCAACCAGATTCCCAATCAGTAGTAACAAATGATTTCATTTAATTAGCTGGACTTTTTCCCCCTTCTTTCATTGTGCATTCAGAAAAGCGCAACAATTTAATTTTTACATTTATGACAGTTAGATATACTCTATTTCTATTTTTGCTATAGTTTTAAATGCTTAACTGCCATTTTTTGTTTTCCCATTATTTTGCATTTTTTCTGCATAATTTGATGCCTTCATTGTGTCCTAATAATGACAATTAAAACCAAGCAGAGCAGACACCCAGGCAGACAATGCTGAACAACGAAAGGCTGTGACTACTTCAGTGTCAGACCCGCTAATTAGCATATACTGAATTAAATGACCAAAACACATAGAAAAGCAGAATGAAAAATTAGGATAAAAATATTGTTAATTTTTTTAAGTACATTACCCCCATATAACTAATAAGTGTATTTTAATAAAAAATACTAAACTTACTTTTGCAATTATTACATTGCCCCTAAAACACAGAAACTGGGAAATAACAGCTCACTTAATTATAGGTTGCCCAATTAAACACAAAAGTTTGTTGAAACAAAAACCAGGGGGTCTCCAGGACCAAGTATTAGAACCACTGCCTTATAGACTATAATCCCTTATAAACTACACAGATATTCCAAGAGAGCCCAGAGATGTTAATAGCTCTGATACTCCAAGAAGGACCCCCCTCCCCACTAGTCTGGAAGCTGAGGCTAAGCCCCCCTAAGTGAAGAAGCTAGCAACACCTCTGGTTTGATATGACAAGTTTCACACATCTGAATTTGGGGATTTGTCTGCCATTCTTCAGTGCAGATCCTCTAAAACTCTGTCAGGCTGGATGGAAACCATCAGTGGACAGCTATTTTCAGGTCTCTCCAGAGATGTTAGATTGGGTTCAAGTCCAGGCTCAGGTTGGGCCACTCAAGGACATTCATAGAGTTCTCCCTAAGCCTCTCCTTTATTGTCTTTAATTCATGACTGGGGTCACTGCCCTGTTGGGCAATACACTCTCAGCCTAGTCTGAGACTTTTACAGCAGACTTTTATTAAGAAGTTCTCTGTAGCTTTGTCTTGACCCTGTCACTGAAAAATAACCCCACAGCCTGGTACTGCTACTATCACGCTTCACTGTTGGGATGGTATTGCAGAGGTGACGAGAGCTGGTGCCTGGTTCCCTCAAGATATGACACTTAGATCGGAGCCCAAACCATTCAATCTTGGTTTCATCAGACCAGATAATCTTGTTTCTCATAGTCGGAGAGTCCTTTAGGTTTCCTTTTGCCAAAACCATGATTGACATGGTGTTACTGAGAAGAGTCTTCTGTCTGGCCATTTTTCCATAAAGCTCAGACTGGTGAAGTGTATGTCAGGGTGGATGGAGACCATTGGTGCACAGCTGTTTTCAGGTCTCTCCAGAACTGTTCGATTGAGTTCAATTGGGGCTCTAGCTTGGCCATCATAGGACATTCACAGAGTTGTCCCTAAGCTTTGTTTGGTGTCCACCTGTGAGTGGACATGATTTGGAAAGGCACACACCTGTCTATATAAGGTCTCTCAGTTGAGCCAAATCCAAGCCTCGAGGTTGAAAGAATTGCCTGCAGGCTGTAGCTATGAGGGTTATCCAAGAGCACTGTGGACCCCATAATTCATAAATGGAACAAGGACCATGGAAAGAGTGGTAATCAAGAACTTAATGGGCACTCTAGTTAAACATCCAGAGAGCTTGTGTGGTCGATGGTAGAAACTTCTAGAAAGACAGCCATCACTGAGACACTCTTTATGTCAGAATGGCCATACAGAAGCATCTTCTCAGTAAAAGCAACATGAAAGTCCACTTGGAGATCGCAAAAAAGGCACCCAAAAGACTCTCAGACTGTGAGAAACAAGATTCCCAGTTCTGATGAAACCAACCTTACTGTGACGTCTGACAGAAACTAGGCAGCGTTCATCATCTGTACCATACCATTTCAACGATGAAGCATGTTGGTGGCAGCTTAATATTCTGGGCTTGAGGACTGTGAGACTAGACAGGGATGAGAGAAAGCTGAACAGAGCAATGTACGGATAAATCCTTAATGATAACCTGCTCCCGAGTACTCTGGATCTCAGCCTGGGCCAAAGGTACATCTTCCAACAGGACAATAACATGAAACACGATGTGAATGTTCTTTAGTGGTCCATCTAGAGACCAGACTTGAACCCAATTGAACATCTCAGGAGAGACCTGAAAACAGATGTCCACTGATGGTTGCCATCAATGGGAGGACCTCCTGGTTGAAGGTTTCATTATTGGGGTTCCTCTTGGAGTGGATGTTACTGTATGAGGACTACTGCTGACTTGATGGAAGGCCTTGTCCACAATATGAGAAGGGCATCCTCTATTGATAAAAATACTCTTCATCCGAGTGCCCCGTTGCAAGAGTCAGCATCACCACTGCAGAGGTGGTCAAATCTAAGTACATTCTACTTTTTAATATGCCAGGAGATGGAAGGAACTGTAGAGAAGGTCATTTTGTGAGCCATTTGACTTCTAATAGACAGAAGTCCTGAAAAGCTGGGAGAAAGACCGATGTCTAAAAATTTTAGGGTTGTGGTGGAAATGTAGACAGTAAACCTGAGATGGATGGTAGCTTTTTCTGACCTTTTCACACCTTTTCTCCTTTCATCTGCCCAGTTTTGTTACCTCCTTATATTTGTTACCCGCTCTTTCCTTTTCAGTTGCACACCTGATGAAGGCCATACAGCTGAAACTTGGTGTCTATAAACATCTTTGCTTTTCAACACGAAAGTAACTCTTAACCCTAGAATATTACAGGTATAACTTAATCATTGCCATATTTCTGCAGCTAAAACCTTTGATAAGGGACTTGCTCAGCTTCAAAAGTGGAGGGATTTAACAAGGAACCTCAGGTGCATCCCATTCAACCAAATATGGGTATAATTCACTAATTATAATTTTGTGTACTTAAAGCATAGGGAAGTGGCAGGGTGGCATAATGTTTGGCACTACCACTTCACAGCTCTCTTCAGATCATAGCCCGGTTTTGTGTTTATGAAGGTTCACATTCTCCGTCCTCCTATGGCCCCTCAGGAGGCTAACTGGAGACATGAGTGTGAGTAGGGACAGACTGGCCTTTAGCTCAGGATTCATATGAACTGAAAATGCTTGTGCCTTCTTACAGAAAAACGATGAATGGATGGACATTAACATTTAACTGAGATGCTATTTCTGAAAGGAAGTGTAAGAACAAATGAGAGGAGTGAGCTCTGGGAGGCCGAGTGACTCAAGTCAAGTCGCGCGGTGAGCCATTGCAGGGGATTGGGATGTACAGTCCAGGGCCCGTCTCACTAGGCTGCACATTTGGGGCTCAGTTTGCTTTCTTGTTCCAAGCATCACTCTCTACTTGTCCAAAGAAACTCAAACATGAGGTGGGACAACCTTCAGGTGCAAGGTTGACTGAATGGATGATCTTCTACTGTGCTGTTCCCTCACTTGATTTAGGTAGATTGTTATTCTTGACCGGCACATATTAAAAATGGTCAGATATGAACAAAAAACTCTAGAGAGTCCATTCAGGTCTAAACTGCCTTCCTTTCGATCTATCTATCCATCCATCCATCCATTGTGAAGAACTGCCAGCTTCCTTACCTGGCTGGGATGACCTCAGAATGAAAGGACAGAGAGAGACAGCTTATACAGGGCTTTATTCCCCCAGGACCCTAGATGGAAATGAGGCCAGGTTCATATTCCCACATGGGTGCTCACAGGGAATGCCAGGTATTGTAGTCTCAGGGGACAGTACTGTTGGGTCCCATGGGGGCTGCCAGAGGGTGCTGCAGAATTGGGGAGTCCCTATATCATGGAGTTTCCACTTGACCTGGAAGTGCTGCCAGACCATGTGTGCGAAAGATCAGGAACACTTCTGGGGCTTCCAAAAATAAAAGTAGCTGCCTGCCTCACATCGGTCAGGGTTAGGGTCAGGAGGAGGAGGTTGAAGCTTGCAAGAGGAACAGAGGAGGCAGTGAAAGACAGAGATAGAAAAGAAGACAAAGAGTGTTCTGCATTGTGCTTAGTGTACTTGTGGCTGTGGTGGTGGGAAACTCTTATAAAAAAAGAGTTTTCACAAAACTAATGATTCTTTGCCTTTTAACCTGTGTCCTGTGCCTGTTTGTATTGGGTTTGGGGAGCATAAAAGCGCCCCTGGTGTCCACACCATCCATCCATCCATCCATCCATTATCTTATCCTCATTATAAGCCCTCCGGTTAAGTGGTAGACAGTAATCATAGACAGAATGCAAGTCCATCACAGGACATAATCTTTGGCAGTGACCAGGCCAAAATTAAACCTAACAGTTAACAGACCTTTGGGCCACCATGAAAGTCTTTCCTCAAAGATTCAGATAATTGATGACTAATTGAATTGTAATTGTAAATGTTTGAAAATCTTTTTTTTTTCTTCAGCTGAAAAATATGAAATCTATGCCATTTTCATTTTGAAAAGCCAAACAATTGAACAAAGCTGATTCTGTCAAGCGGCTGAAGCTCGAACCACTTCATCATCATGAGGCATTTTTCTGCAATTGAAGCAGATAGGTGTCAACAGCAGCTAGCCAGTTTTCTGCAGCCTTCTGAGTATGATGTGGCTTAACAAAAGACTGGCTGTCCAGGCTCTTCATCATAACCATGTGCCAGGCTGAGGACAAACCTTTTTAGCACACAGTTAAATTAGTATAGCAATGGGGTTCCGCCAGAGGAAGCCTTCAGGCTATGATTTGGAGTAGACCTGGGTAAATGACACATCTTACATAAAATTTTGATAGTTTATTTTGTCGTCTGCACATTTACCTTGCATTCACCAAAATTAATGACAAATATAAAACACAAAATAATCGGTCACATAAGTATTTATCCCTTCATCTCAGTAGATGACAGCCATAACAGCCTTCAGTCTGTCCACACAGATCTCTCTCTGCCAGCACTGCACATTTCTACATTGCACTTTTTCTTCATTCGTCTTCTTTGCAAAACTTCTCAAACGCTGGCAGGTTGCAGGGAGATCATAAGTGAACAGCCTTCATCAATTCCAGCCACACATTTACCAGTAGCGTGAGATCTGGACCCTGACTTGGCCAATCCAGGACATCAACATTGTTGTTTTTAGGCCATTCCTGCGTATCCTTGGATTTATGCTTGGGGTTGTTGCCTTGCTGGAAGCAAATCTTTACCCAGGGTAAAGCAAGACTCCCCACCCACTAAAACACTTTGAGTAGTGAGAAAAGCACTTTCAAAATGTAAAGAATTATTATAATGATCTTTCCTTAAAGTCCTGCTCTACTCACTCATGAAGCCAAGCCCTTCCCTTGAGCTTTGGGCTACCATGAGGCTGTGATGGTTCACTTAATGGATAAAGTCCTCCTCTGTATATGGGCAGTGCCAAAGAGGACAATCTTCTGGACCTCTTGTATCTCAATATTACCATTGGTATTATTGTAGTTTTCATAACCCACATTTCCTCAATTTCTATTTCTAGATATTTATAGTTAGAGAGTTTTCTGTAGTTTTTAGGAAGATGTTTCTTTCAGTGGGACAGACATGTCGACGAGCAGACAAGATCTCTCCTTCTTGTCCTTCACTACTATATTGGGTCTGTTAGCCTTGATTTCTTTATCAGCTTCTATTGGCATATACCATAATATAGTTGACTCTTTTATTATTATTATTATTATTATTATTATTATTATTATTATTATTATGTTTCCTTAAAGTCCTACTTTATTCACTCATGAAGCCAAGCCCATCCCTTGAGCTTAGGGCTTCCATAAGGGTGTAATGGTTCACTTGACGGATAAAGTCCTCCTCAGTATATGAGCAGTGTCAAGGAGACCAATCTTCTGGATGTCTTGTATTGTAGTTTTCATACCCCACATTTTCTGAATGTCTAGATCTTTATATTTAGAGAGTTTTTCTGTATATTTTAGGGGGGGTGTTTCTTTCAGTGGGGACAGACATGCCGATGTGCAGATGAGATCTCTCCTTCTTGTCCTTCACTACTATATTGGGTCTGTTAGTCTTGATTTCTTTGTATTGGCATATCCCATAATATTGTTACCTCATTTGTTATTATTATGATTATAATTATTATTATTAGGGTGGCACGGTGACACAGTGGTAGTGCTGCTGCCTCACAATCAGGAGACCCGGGTTCGCTTCCCAGGTCCTCCCTGCGTGGGGTTTGCATGTTCTCCTCGCGTCTGCATGAGTTTCCTCTGGGTGCTCCGGTTTCCTCCCACAGTCCAAAGACATGCAGGTTAGGTGGATTGGCGATTCTAAATTGGCTGCTGGGTGTGTTTGCGTGTGTCCTGCGGTGGGATTGGTTCCTGCCCTGTGTTGGCTGGGATTGGCTCCCGCAGACCCCTGTGACCCTGTGTTTGGATTCAGCGGGTTGGAAGATGGATGTATTATTATTATTATTGTTGCAGACTGCATCCTTCAAGTTTTCCTCCAGGATTTTTCCATATTTTCTAGCATTAATTTTACCTTCACAAGCCTTCCAGGGCCTGCTGCAGAGAAACGTCCCGACAGCCTGAGGCTGCCAGCACCAGGCTTCATGATGGGGATGGTGTGTCTGATGGCTGAAAAGGCTTCTTCCAGCTGGATTCAGAGTCTCCCTGTGCCTCTCTGCCACACTCCCATAAACCTTTTACTGGTAAAACACCCAAATAACAGTTGTTGTCTGCACAGTCTCTCCAATATCATCCACTGCAGCTTGTCACTTCTTCAGAGTTATCATAGCCTCTTGGTGGCCTCCCTTGTACAATCACCATTTTTGAGGATGGCCTGCTCTAGCAGATTTCCAGCCCTGCCATATTCTTTCCATTTCTTAATGTTTCATTTAACTCAACTCTAAGGAATATTCAATGACTTGGATATTTTCTTGTCTCCATCCCTGGACCAGTACCTCTTTGCACACCTTTTCACAGAGTTTCTTTTAGATTAGATTATACATTATTAGGTCAGATCAACTTTACTAATCCCAAAGAGAAATTTAGATTCATACATCAGCATAAAGATAAACACAAAGATATAGACAGGACAATCAATACATCAATCAATTAATATATAAACAAATATATACTGTGCAGAAATTACAAAAGTAACTTAAAGAATGTAAGCATTAACTGAAGTGGCATCAAAACTGCATCGGTGTCCTGCTGTTAGTTGTTGGTTGTGGAGGCCCCATGGCTAATGTTCATTATTTTTCAAACACAACATTTTTAAAAGTACCCAATGGAGATATAAATCCTCATTTGAAGTCCACCCTCATGCTCAAGTAGCCATTGTGTGGCAAATTCCCAGGCACATGCTAAACTCTGCTGACATTTGGAAGTGTACTTTGTGTCACTGCAGTAAAAAAATGATGAAAGGAGTGAACAGGACTCAAAATAAGCTGAGGCCAGACTGAGGCTTTACTGAATCAGCCTCATAAATAGGCCTCACTCATAGCAGCCTGGCCCCAAACTCAAAAGGCCGACTTCAAGCTTGCACACTCTCAAGACGTGCCATTGATTTTTGAAAGATCTGAAATGCTTAATACAGGGAGAGGCAAACTCTACAACCACTGGCTTGTAATGTAATTAAAAAATAATTTGATGATTAATAATTAAATAATAATTGAAAAAATAATTTAAAAAAAAGAAAAAAAATTAAAGGCAGAAGAATATACTTAAATTAGCAACTCATTTCAAATATGTCCAATCTGTAATCTGAGGACTAAATCCTTAAACAGAGGCAATAATTCACAAAACCCGTGCCCACCGAATGAAAATCGAGTACAAATTTATTTTAGCGTTTAGTTGTCTTCACTAATTATCCAAATGAACACCTGAGTGACCTCCTAGTGATACCATTGGATCACACGTCCAATGTTACTGACACAGGACCGCTGCCCTCACATTCAGTTCCTATCAGTTAATTTTTCGTAGCGCTCTTCACTGAGTGCAGGCTCAGAGTGCTGTGACATGTTCAAGTAAATGTAATTACAAACTTTACAAATTAATAATTACAGAATGCACACACTTAATCAATACAGCCGTTAGCCCCTTGAGCTTGTAAGTTGAGTGGCTATGGCTGATACTCCTAAACACTTAAATACATTGCTGATGTAAAAACAAATGGGGGTCATTTGCTTAACATTTCAAATGAAACCAATCTGTCGATACAAAAGTTATTCAACAGCTCTGATCTTAAAACCTACAAATTTCTGTACCTGCTCTACTTAAATCTGTGGCAATCTGACCAAATTTAACATTTCCATTGAGCAAAGAAAGTTCTGAAAAGAAGCAAAGTGGCAGCCACATTTTATGTGTAATAACTGCTGTGACTCCAATGGCAAAAAAAAAAAAAAATATCAGGCCTGGTAGAGTACTGGCACAGTGTGTGGTGAAGGGCAGGAAACCTTTGACTGGGCCATCAGCTCCACCTGGCACCAGGAGTGCAAAAGTTTAAGAAACAAATTGTTAAATATCCATTACTAGGTCAAGGCTATGGGTGAAAAAATAATAAAATAAATGATTCAGTCAATAAAAATTGTAATAATTGAACCAAATAGTCCTGATAGGTATAATAATAATAATAATAATAATAATAATAATAATAATAATAATAATAATAATAATAAATTAACTTTATATGCGCTTTTCCCACTTCCACCACCACCAGAGTGTAGCATCCACCTAAATGAGGTGACGGCCACCATTCTTGTGCCAGCATGCTCTCCACCCATTAGCTATCAGGTGGTGAAGAAGTGAGAGAGACATAGTTAGCCAGTAAAGGGGCAGGGGATGATCAGAGGGCCAGAATGACCAGACCATGGTGGACAATTTAGCTAAGATATCAGAAAACTCGCTACTGTTTTAAAAAGATGTCCCTGGATCTTTTATGACCACAGAGAGTCAGGACTTCAGTTTTCACAGCACAGTGTCCCCGTTACTGCACTGGGGCAGAGGTATTCACACAACCAGACCACAGGATAAGTTTCTCCTGATGGCCTCACCAACAGTTCTTCCAGCAGCTTTTCTGGATGGTCTGCTATCCAAAGTACCGGCCGGTCCCAAACATGCTTAACTTCAGGTGGATTACCTGTTCTGAAGTGCAGGTGGTATGGCTGCAAGTACAGCTGGACTGAAAGACATACATATGCCAAACCCCAGCACACACCACCCCATGATCTTTCTGTGTAATGTGGCAGACCTATCAGGCTAGACATTAGGCCTCTAGCCTTCCTGGCCCGAGGTCCACCATTGTGGCTTTGTGCCACCAAGAGTTGGGTTTCTTTTCTCCTACACTTCACCCTATCTCCCCTTCTTCTTTCTCCATTACTGTGGCTGTTTCTTTCTTTTTCTCATGTTGGATCCCAGCCAAGCCACCCCTCCTCATTGCTTCACAAATCCAACAAAAAAAAAACACAACATCCATCAGAGTCAAAGTTATTCATACATTGCATTTCATTCAAAAAATCCAATAATAAATTCCCTCCAGAGCCTCTGCAGTGTTCTCTTCTTGGTGACAAAGAGGCCGGTTAGATCTAAGATGTCCCTCCTCAAGAAAAAGACCACAGAGTACAAAAACATCCCAGGTGTTGTCTCAATTCACTTTTTTCCTTATCATTTAGACGGAAAGGGGTGCAAAGCAGGGATGTCATAACTCAGGCCATGCAATTTCAAGTCTTCAGTCAGCCTGCCAGCACGTCTTTGAAGTGTGAGAGGAAGCTGAAGCTCCTCACAGGGAGAACATTAAGGATGTCATAAACATCAATATATCGACATATCAATTATCGATTGTCACTTCATTTTATCGATGATCTCTTAACTAGTGTGTTAAAATGACATTAAAATTAGAATGTTGTGTTTACCATGTATTCAGCCTATTAACTGTTTATAGAATAGGGTGAGCACAAGACGTAGGGTAATAATGTCCTGTAACTGACCTTCTTTATCCCATCCCTCTCTCTTATTTTTGGTCACATCATATAGACAGTCTTTCTCTCTTAACAATGAAATGGTGAATAAAGTTGCTGGAAACTTTTAGGGGAAAGGAAGTTGAAATAGTGTGAAAAGGGGCGTTTTTGGATTTCACGTGGAAATACATAGCCAGCATGTCGAGAAAAAGAAAATTGTGTGCAAACTCTGCAAGACTGACGTACCTTATTCCTGTAAAACAACTGACTTTCATGGTGAGCTTATGCTGTATTCACATGATATGGTATTTTCAGAGTTCTCTTCTATCGTTTCATCTTCTCCATTTGCGTGAATTTCCAGTTACATTTTTGGCAGAAATGTGAGATCGCTATTAATTTCCTACTTGGTAATAGATAAGATAAATTTTTTTGTGAAGATAATGATCAAACTAAATTCATTAAAATTTATCAACTTGTCACAAGCACTCAAGGAAATATAAAAGGCATTTCACTTACTAAGATGCACAATATTGTTCCCTGTCTTTAAGCACACTCATTCCTTACAGTTGCCGTTGTTTCAGTCCTGAAGCTTGATTTGCCCTATGCAGGTCATCAGTGGACTTAAAAAGGTAAAAATGGGTCCAGAAGGTTAAGAAACACTGAAAGATTCTCTTTCTACATGTGTTAAAAAATAAAATAAATGAACAAAAAACTTACAGTATTACTACTATTGTAAACAGATATACAACTGATCACAATGGATTGGCATCACCGCGCAGTATGGCTAATTGTGCAATGATATTACAACAAGCCTTAATGAAGCATTCCCCCTGTCCTTAACAGAAAACAGAGGACACGGCGTGAAATAATGAAAACAAAAGATTTATTACTATTTACAATGGGTTTCTTTATTCTAAGCATCTACACAGATACATGAGAAACAAAAGTATTTTCCCACTGTGCCCAGATTTCCAACACTGGAATGAGTCAATCCCACACTGCCACTTTGTGGCACGGTTAATGTCTGTACCAAGATTGGCACTCTCTCAGTGTCTCAGTGATTAATATTTTATTTACTTATTACTAACTTGTGACATATTGTTGTTATTTATTTGTGATATTAGTTGCATCTCCGTCTTTTGTTGTTTAAGTCACGGTGGGTCAGTGGTTAGCCCTGCTGCCTCTCAGCTTGGATCACATAATTGGCAACAATAATCTGTCCAGAATTGTTGTCAGATTTTTCCCTAGCCCTCAGGGACCCTTAAAAGACCATTGCACCATAATAATCCATTCAAAACTAGGTCAATTTCTCCTTCCCCATTGACTTTAATGCATTTCACAGAGTTTGGACGAAGTTTGCGAACATTTCTGTGATTTCAAACTGAAAGTGAATGAGGTGAATTAATTGGGGTCCACTCATCACTAATTTTTAATAAATTTGGAAACCTTTCAGGAAACATGTTTTGACTTTGTCATTATGGGCGACTGAGTGTAGATTGATGGGGAAGAGAGGCGAATATATCCATTTAAAATGAAATCTACAATAAAGTGTGCAGAAAGTGAAAGGGTCTGATTACTTTCTGAATCCACTGTATTCGGGTATCATGATTTGCTCAAAATGTTTCAGCCCAGTAGGCTTTTGTTTTGGAAATTACAGCTAAAAAGCAATAGTCATGAGAAAATTTCAAGATTATCAAAGCTTGACAAAGCTATTGATGTTGAGCCTGTGGAACCTGCAGACTCCATGGATGGCACTCCAAGAGTTGAGAAGGTGAGAATCTACGCCAAATACATCTGAAGCTGTATGCACCCAAATCACAGACAAAACAGACTGGATTCATCTGCATGAAAGCTGGGCAAGAAGTCCAAGCATACAAGAGCTTTGATGTTCAGGTCTGTTAGGTTAACAACTGCAACAGACGGCTGCACGTTGGGTGCACCTTTAAATGGTGGTAAATGACCTCAGGATTCCTGCAACTCATTTACACTATATGGACAAAAGCATTGGGACACTCCTCTTAATTACTGAATCCGGGTGTCTCAATCAGGCCCATTGCCACAAGTGTATAAAATCAAGCACCTAGCCATGCAGTCGCCATTTACAAACATCTGTGAAACAAAATGGGTTGTTCTGTAGAGCTCAGTGACTTCAATCATGGTACTGTGATAGGATGCCACCTTTGCAATAAGATGGTTTGTGAAATTTCATCCCTGCTGGATATTCCAAGGTCAACTGTATGTGGTATTGCTAGAAAGTGGAAGCGTTAGGAAGAACAGCAAGTCAACTACGAAGTGGAAGATCATGTCAACTCACAGAGCGGGGTCAATGACTGCTATGGTGAGTTCCAAAATTCCACTGGCATTAATGTAAGCACAAAAACTGAAACTTCATGAAATGGGTTTCTGTGGCTGAGCAGCTGCATGCAAGCCTCACACCATCAAAAAAGGTTTCACCAGGACATTGCAACAATCAAGGCACGTGGAATAAAATCAATTGTTGGACACCAAAATAAGAAGCATCAGCTGCTGAGTACATATGAAAATCAGCACCAAAACATTTTTAGGATAATTACATGATGCAATGTGTCAGCATCATTAAGCGATTAAACACACTAAATTCAATAGAAGTTAATTTCATGTTTCTCCCGATTCCTATGTGATACACTCAATCTGAAAATCTGCTTGGCTCATCTTGAAGCTATCTATCATAATCAACACAAGTTATTCAGGATGCAAAATTTTTGAAATAAATGTGTTGTCCAGTGTTGTTGGTATTACATTGAGTGCTGGAAATTGTATGGAGTGACGAATCACGCTCCTCCATTTGGCACTCTGATGGACGAAGCTGGGTCTAGCGGATGCCGGGAGAACTTTACCTGCCTGACTGCATTGTACCAACTGTGAAGTTTGGTGGATGAGGGATTTTGGTGTGGGGCTGTTTTTCAGGGTTTGGGCCTGGCCCCTTACTTCCAGTGAAGGGCAATCTTAATGCTTCAGCATACCAAGACGTTTTGGGCAACGCTAGGCTCCCAACTTTGTGGAAACAGTTTGGGGAAGGCCCTTTTCTATTCCATCATTACTGTAACCCAATGCACAAAGCAAGATCCATAAAGACATGGTTGGATGAGTTTGGTGTGAAAGAACTTGACTGGCCCGCACAGAGTCCTGACCTCAACCTAATCGAACACCAGCATCCAACATCAGTGCCTGACCTCATAGTTGCTGTACAGAATGAATTGGTATAAATTCCCACAGAAGCCCTCCAAAATTTTGTGGAAAGCCTTTCAAGAAGATTGGAAGCTGTTATTACTGCAAAATGAATACTATGTATATGAATGCAAAGTCCCTGTTGGTGTAATGGTCAGGCGTCCCAATACTTCCATTCATATAGTATATTTGCCATGTAGACATTAAGATTACTTTAGTGGGATCAAATTGCTGGTCATGAACCGTGGCACATGGAGACAGTAGAATAATACTGGACATGAGGGTTTTGTGTCCGGAAACTGTGAGTCAATAAATGCCGGTTCATGCAGATTCTAGCTAAATACACCCCGAGGAAATGGAGTTTAAGGTCAAATTTGACTGAATCATTTTCATGATTAGCTACAAAGCCTGATGCCTGCTGTCCCCATCCAGCCTTGAAATAAAGAGCTTGATCATCAATTTAAGCTTTAATGTAAACTCAGCTTTCATTCTAGACAAAAAAATGATGCTTGACTTCATAATCTTTTGCTTATTTGTGTTTTACTTTATTCAATATAAAAAGCGCAATAATGAATGCAACTAAACCTGCGGTCTCCAGAAACATCAAATGAATCAATTTATTTCACGCTTCCATTTTAATAAATCCACATTCCATTTGCCCTTCGACACCAATGCTATACACGTCATGTATGTAATTAATAATAAAATAAATATTCTAAAATCAATAGAATGGAATGAGGTAAGTAAGAGCCTGGCAGCAAGTGAGAGTGCCAGAGAAAGGGAGAAGGTGACAGGGCAGTAAATACACGGCTTACAAAATGGTGATGGAGGTGCTATCACATTCAGTGAGGTGCCAGCTTCTCTTGATTTAACTTTTTGAAAGCTTTATAGGAAAGTAAAGATAAGTTTTCTGATGAGTGAAGATGCCGGCCCATCAGCCTCATTTTGGAGGCTAATAGCTGGTCTGCCCCCCGACATTTCACACCAATACTTGTAGCAAACAGCCAAGGCGTCTTTTACTCCCCACGGCTTAAAGAATGGCCTGAACTTTGCTGCCTGTGCTCACTCACTCAAAATGCCCATCCATTCATTCTCATAGAGGCACTTAATCCAGTTCAGGGTCTTTGGGGGTTGAAGCCCATCCCAGCAGCATCAGGTACGATACAATGACCAAGCCTAAATGGCATACCACAGGCTACAATCACCATATACTGACTTTCACTGCTATAGGTTTATAAGGCCATTACACTGGACAATGAAGATTTTGATTCCTGAGAACGTTTGTGTATACCTTACGGATTTTGGTTCACTGATTGCAAAAATCACCTTTAGATTTTCCTCTCAAGTATGATTTATTGCAATCGCCTAATTCAGTGATTTCCTCTCATATTATAAGTCTACATATCGAGAAGAACAACTACAACTGGAACATCTAGGAATATAGCTCGAGTAGACCAAGTACTGTGAAGGGGACAGCCGGAGCTAAAGAGTCTCACTACGTTAAAAAGAATTGGCACTGTGAAATGATACACCTTGACTCGTCAAAAAGGTTTGGGGCAGCCACCCGCATACTTCAATAAAGGCTGCAAAAAGTGAAAATTGAAGATACAGTATTGTACAGTTTGAGTCCACAACAGAACTGATTTACAGAAGGAAGTTGACTGGGTTTTAAGGCAAGGCAAGGGAAGTGATGTCATCGGGTCTGGAACTGGAAGTGACATCATCAGGCCTGGAACCGGAAGTGATGTCAGAGGTTCCAGGCAGAATTTCCCATGTTTGGTCTGCAGGGATAAAAGAGAAAGGGTTACTGCACCCCGCCACCCCCTGGCCTGGTGCGGAATTGCCTTCTTTTGGTCCTTCTAGCTGCCTCCCATGCGCACGTGTGTGACAGCACATAAACCATTTGTTCACTCAACAAAGATCTTTGTGCCTCCTCTTCATTTAAAACTTTGAGTAATGAAAAATTTTGTGAGATTAATGAACAAAGAAGGTGAAGGATTTTGATATTTGAGTCAAATATTGCCTGATGCCATGATTAAGGATGGCATTTTTGTTGGTCCACAAATAAGGCAAACTATCAATGACAAGCTAGTTGGGTGGGAGGAAATCGCATGGAAAGCATTCAAGGACGTTGTTGAGAATTTTGTTGACATCATTTTGTTGAGCACCAAACTTCAGGAACACAAAACCATGCAGGGTAACATGTTGCTAAAGATTCACACTTGGACTTCTTCTCTGCTAATCTGGGGGCAGTCAGTGGCTCACGTGGACAAAGGTTGCACCAGGACATTGCAACGATCAGGCCAAGTGGAATACAATTAATTGTTGGACACCGATATCAGAAGCATTAGCTGCTGAGTACAAATAAAAATCAGCACCAAAACATTTTTTTGGCCTAATTGCATCATGCAATGTATCAGCATCATTAAGCGATTAAACACACAAGTTCAATAGAAGTTAATTTCATTTTTCTCCAAATTCCTATGTAATACACTCAATCTGAAATTCTGTTTGGCACATCTTGAAGCTATCTATCATCTTCTTCTTCTTCTTCTTTCGGCTGCTCCCGTTAGGGGTTGCCACAGCGGATCATCTGACCGCATATGGATTTGGCAAAATTTTACACTGGATGCCCTTCCTGATGTAGCCCTCCCCATTTATCTGGGCTTGGGACCGGCACGAAGAAATACACTGGTTTGTCTATCATAATCAACACAAATTATTCAGGAAGCGAAACTTTTGAAAAAATGTGTTGTCCAGTGTTATGGTCTTTTGTACACAATACCGTGCAATTCTTACTTACCTGTGCTAATGACATGCAACAAGTGGTCACTCTCTGGTTGGATAGGACCAATAAATTGCCGCAATGTTATTGATTTGAAATTGCAATTTCAAATTGCACTATTGCTCTATAATTGCCAGTTAAAAGCTGGGGTGATCTTATAGATGTGCAGTCTAAAAGTATAGTGACCTGTCGGGGCCGCAGTATGAATCAGATTTGGACATCAAAACCCGATGTTATGGGTTAAAATCCTACTACTGACACCATCTGTAAGTCACTTCACCTGTCTGTGCTCCTACTAGAAAAACAAAAGAAATGCAACCAAGTGCATCTTGGAAAATTGCAAGTAACCTTGGATAAAGGTGTCAAATAATAAGAAATAATGAAGGGACTAATGCAGTAGTGGCCAACCCGCGGCTCCCGAGCCGCATGCGGCTCTTTGCCTGGTTTCATGCGGCTCTTACGTTCATATCGAAGTTTGTGTTTTTTTTTTAATGTTCGTGTTCGCTTCGCTTGAGTTCAATACGGTATTTTCGTCAAATGTACATGCGTGTGAGATGAAAATACCGCAAAGTTTCCTAGTAGGGGCAACATCATTTAAGTAAACAATTTGTGTCAAGTTCGCTCTCAAAATGGCAGGGAAAAAATGCACAGCAAAATGAAAATATGAAGATGAACACAGGACGTTTTTAACAGAGTGGGAGAGTTTATATTTTTTTGTTGAACGTAATGGCAAGCCATTCTGCCTTATATGTCAGGCATCATTAGCGCATTTCAAAGCTTCAAATCTTCAGTGCCACTTCAGCTCACTCCATGCTAACATCGAACAGGAATTTCCAAAAGGGACTGAACTTCACAAGCACGAGTTGGTCACTTTGAAAACTCAGGCAGAAAAGCAGATACAGTTTTTCCGAAAATTTATGAAGCGCTCAGAGACTGTATCGCTTGCATCGTATCAACTGGCTTGGAACATTGCACAGGCTAAAAAGCCATACAATGAAGGGGAGTTTGTTAAAAAATGCGTCAGTGACATTGTTGAAATCTTGTCTCCTGAAAATGACAAACTAAAACGCATGGTATCAGACGTCCAACTGTCCCGCCACACTGTTGAACACAGAATATCGGACATTAACACGGCTATTGAATCCCAGTTGCACTCTGACCTTCAAGCATGTGAGTATTTTAGTGTTGCGTTGGATGAGAGTTGTGACATACAAGACAAGCCTCAGTTGGCAATATTTGCACTGTCTGTGTCAAACAATTGTGTGATCAAAGAAGAACTCCTTGATATTGTGCCATTAAAAGACAGAACCCGTGGCATAGATGTGAAAGAAACAATGATGGCTGTATTTGCGAAAGCAACTGCAATAGCCACGGATGGAGCGCCAGCCATCATCGGATCTGTGAACGGGCTTGAGGGGCTGTGCAATGCTGACCAAACATTTCCCGAGTTTTGGAATTTCCACTGCATCATCCACAGGGAGCAACTCGTGTCTAAATCATTGAATTTAGACAACGTCATGAAGCCTGTGATGGAAATCGTGAGCTACATCCGCACACATGCACTTAACTACGGGCATTTCAAGAATCTCATTGCTGATCTGGACCAAGGGCTTCCAGGTGACCTGCCGCTGCACTGCACTGTGAGGTGGCTGTCAAAAGGCCAAGTACTCTCTCGTTTCTTTGAGCTTTTGGATGCCGTGAAACTGTTAATGGAAGAGAAGGACAAGGACTATCCCAGGCTCTCTGACCTCAAGTGGATTATGGATCTGGCCTTTTTGGTCGACATGCTGTGTCACTTGGACAGACTGAACCTGACCCTGCAGCGTAAGTTAAAAATGCTGCCTGACCTGGTGCAAAGTGTGATTGCGTTTGTCAACAAACTGAAGCTGTTCAAGGCGCATATTCAAAAGGGAGATTTAACGTCTCCCACTCTTAACACGTTTTCCCACTCTTCTAAAAGCCAGCGGGCAAATCACCAGCGCCGCCCTGAATAAGCAAAGAGCCAGATATGCAACACTGGTTGAAAACCTGCACGAAAGCTTTGTGACCAGGTTCCGTGATCTACAACTGAAAAGGCCACAGAATACGTTCCTCGTTGACCCATTTAATGAGGAGACTGAATGTTTGAAAGCCCTGCTAATCACAGATGAAGCTGCGGCTGAGTTGGAGATGATCGATGTTTGTGAGGAGGACCAACTGAAACCACTGAGTTCTGGAAAAATACCCCAATGTCAAACGGGCTGCGCTTAAGATACTGTCAATGTTTGGGCCAACATACGTCTGCGAGTCTGTGTTTTCTACCCTGAAATACGTGAAATCAAAGCATCGATCTGTTCTGACTGACACCCATGTGAAAGAATTGCTTCGAGTGGCAACAACGGAATACAAGCCAGATTTGAAGAGGATTGTTCAAGGCAAGGAATGCCAGAGGTCCCACTAAACAATATGCATAGTAAAAGAAAAATGCTATTGTAAATTATTATATTTTTGTTTGTGGACTTGGTTGAACTGAGAGTTTGTGTGTGTGAGACAGTGCACACAATGTTCATTGTTGAAAATGACTGGCCTGTGGTTTTAGTACTGTAGGAGTCAATTTCTGTCATTACCATGTTGATGTGTGATATTTAGCAATAAATCTGGCTGAGCAGAGGTGTGTGTGTGTGTGTGTGAGGAAGCGATGGGTGATGTTCATGTGTGCCCATGTGTATGATGTGGCTCTTTGCGGTAACACAGTAAAAAATGTGACTCTTGGTCTCTGACTGGTTGGCCACCCCTGGACTAATGGTACTCAATATTTTAACTGCCTGGGACGCACACAAAAGGTTAGCCACATCCTTCACATGTTAGCAACACCATAGACCATTTCCAGAAGGCCAAATTCTGATCTTCACACTGGAGAGTGTTTATCCTGCAAGCAATGAAGATTTTCAAACTCCTCCTTCAACTCATTTTCTGGACCCACTAATTCAAATAATGGGACCCAGTGAGGCAGCACAACTAGGCACTAAGCAGAAATAACTCCCAGAACCCCCAGCTAAATGGAGAGGGAACAGAAAACCCAATTCTGATGGTGTATGGAGAATCCATACAATTCTAACCACTGATTTTCATGTTCTCTCATGTTCTAGGGGCTTTTCCTCTGGTTTGGTTTCCCTCCCACATCCCAAACACTTACAATTTAGGATGACTGGCAGCTCTAAATGTACCTGTGAGTACATGAGGCTACAGATCTGCAGCCTGTCCAGGGATGGTCCATGCCTTGTGCCCAGTTCTATCAGGACAAGCCACAGTCACAGCAATCCTAAAATGGCTTAAGTGGATTTAGAAAATGGAAGTGCAATGGATGTATTGTGCTGCTGTCTTATTGCTTTGAGATGATTTTACATGTGATCAGTTTTGTGAACTGAAATGAGAAGCTTCACACTTTGAATTTGAATCTGAATTGTGTGCTTTGTGAGGTGCCTTCTGTTTGTGTGCTTTGTGTAAGGAGCTCAAAAGATTGGTGGATATTCAAGAGTAGATGTTATCCATACTGTCTATAAGAGAATAGTTCCTTTCTTCCCTTTAGTAAGACCACCATGGGGTAAACCGTGACAAATACAGAAAGTAATAACAGAACGCTCACACTGGCCTTGCCAGTCGGGGGGATTGGCTCTCTCTCACTTGCCCACCTCTCAACCATCAGTAAAGCACTCCTTTCTCACATCTTGTTTCTGTTGTGAACTTAGGAGTCCCAAAGCAGTTAAATTCCAATTAGTTCCAAAAGCACTTCATACAATGCGCCGTAAGGGGGTTAAACACTGTCAAAATCCCCAGCTAGATCGAAATAGGCTTCAAAGAAATTTAATGAAATCAAAAAATGAATTCTGCACAACATGTGATGCTCTGTGTAGCCTAAGAAGGAAAGGAATTGCCTAAAAACCACTAAGGCAACCCAATGCACACAAATTAGTGATCAAGACATGCAGTCAAAAACAGAGCAAGAGAGGGTTAAAAATCCAGAAGTTCACGACAGCACAGCAAAACACAAGAACTCACCGTTCAAAATGAACCACCAGGAACTATGGGAGACCCTCTGGATTTATACGATGGAAGGCAGTTCCCACCAGTGATCTCTTGGGGGACCATCTACAAAACACCCAGAACATAACCAAGGCATATTACATACAATGCACAGTACATATGACAATAACATTAATATGAAACAAGGATGCCAAAGTGGACAAAAAAATACATAAAACAAGAATATGAACCCCAGCCAAGGGAAGAATCCTGGCTAAAATTTGTGAATTTCTCCTTGGGATCAATAAAGTATCTATCTATCTATCTATCTATCTATCTATCTATCTATCTATCTATCTATCTATCTATCTATCTATCTATCTATCTATCTATCTATCTAAAATTTTTCCGAGTCTCAAGGTGGTTGTAAGTCACCTCCAACAGCTAAATTCAAGCCAAGTCTTAGAATCGTAACAGGCGTTAAGTAACCCTGCTTGGTCAGACTAGAGCTCACTCTAGTGGCTTCTGCTGACCCTGCATAACTTTGAGGGGGCCATGACTGTCCACTGACTGCCTTACAAAGAAAAAAAAAGAACAGTTTGCACTGTCTTATGTGCTACCATCTAGTGGCCTGGGGGTGTCTGCTAGATTTTTGACACTACACCAACCTTCTTCCCAGAAATGTTCTTAAAGAACAAAATTTGTATTTTGAAGTCACGCACTGCAATTTTGAAACAGACATTTATTTGTTTGATTTGTTTGTTCCTCTAAGCTTCAGTTTCCTTCTATTTCTGCTCTCTGTTTTAGCAATTAAATGCAAATGGCATTTGCATTAAATGGAAATGATCATCAGAAAGATAAGTTTACTACAGTTTGTTCTGAAATAGGAGGGGCAGCAAATACTGAGAAGGCAGCAAAACGTTTTTTGAAAGCCCCTGCAAAACCTTCAAAAGTGGAAAATGCAAATAGAGTGCAACATACAGACAATAATATAACAGGCTCAATTGAGCTATAGCAGGAGGAGGTGTAGGCAGTGCAGACTTGGGGGTCAATCTGAACATTAGACTGGACTGGACTGTGCTCCAGTATCTATCTATCTATCTATCTATCTATCTATCTATCTATCTATCTATCTATCTATCTATCTATCTATCTATCTATCTATCTATCTATCTATCTATCTATCTATCTATCTATCTATCTATCTATCTATCTATCTATCTATCCATCTATCTATCTATCTATCTATTGTGGGAAGCAGCCCGGACACAGACAGGTAGACATGATGTTATATCACCACACATCTTTATTTACAAGTCCTATTTACAATTATGACACATACAACCCCGTGCCACAGCACCAATCACCCTCAGTCCAGGTCCTCAGCAATGCCTTTCTCTTTTCTCAGGTCTGCCTCCACTCCTCTCCTCCAAGCTCTGTCCTCTTCCACCTGACTCCAGCCATCGAATGGAGGGAGGCGGCCCCTTTTGTAGTCCCCCAGATGTGCTCCAGGTGCTTCCTGGCAATCTTCCACCGGCACTCCCCAGTGTGGTGGAAGTGCCGGCTGTGCAACCGGAAGCACTCCGAGTGTCCCCGCTCCTCTTCCCCCCAGCACTTCCGGGTGTGGCGGAAGTGCTGAGGTCCAGGGCTCCAAAGACATTGGGGCGCCCCCTGGTGGTGACCACGGGCCCCTACAGGGTTGAGCTTCAAAGCTCTGTGCCCGTGGTCCCCATAGGCACCTGGGCGGTCACCCCTCGTGGTCTGGAGGAGGCGCAAGTCCTCCTGGGCATTCCAGCTGGGTACCACCCCCAGCCGCGTGCCACACTATCTGTCTATGTATTGATTTTCATAAAATGACAACCTCCCAACCTTCAGGCATGGACTCCCTGAACAAGACTCTATAATCCACATATTTGCACCTGTCAAATCATTGTAACAACTGATGGCCAATTTTCTGCTTTGTGACAGGATGCTGAGTTATAGATATTTTTTACTTTGCTAACTCCCACTTTATCCAAAGTGACTTACAAATTCAACATAATACACCCAAACCTGCTTTCCCAGTTTTTAGTGCATGAGGCTCTAGAGCCGGTCAGCTCAGAGTTAGTTCCTGCCTTGCCTCTGATGCTGCCTTTCTGCCATCAACATTGATCACCAAGCTCCTAAATTTAGGACTAGTGATCAGTTAAACAGTTGATTGTTTCAAAAGCAGTTTCATGAAATGTACATTACCATTATTTTACAGGCTCTTTTTCAATTATGAAATACAAGCCTCACTAAAAAGAGTTCATTTGAGGTTTTAAAAGTTTGTTGGAGTGGATAACAAAGAATACTGCTCCTTAAAGCCTTGTTCGGTTCTTGTGTTTAAGTGTGTTTGGCGGCTGTGTGACGCATGTAATCGCCTGCCTACCAGTCAAGTCAATTCTGTTTATGCCTTTCATTCACATCACCATGGAATAGTGCAGCATATGTTTTTTATGCGTTTTTTTAAATGTGACATGCTGAAGATTTTCCATAAGAAGATACACTAAAACACACAAGCATTAACATTACTGATTTTTATCCATATGATAATCTCACTACATTAGGAGCTAATATCACTTATTTAGCAACCACCCTTCCTGGTTTCTTAGCCCCTGTAGAAGACGTTCAGGATATAGCACCAAAAATAACTTGTATTGAGAAGACTTTATATTGATAGCTTTCCTATCCAAGGGCCTCTTGAAATACAGTATTTTTGGTTGTCTCATGTTCTCTGTGGGAAGCATTTCTCTCTCGATTAGCCCTGAGGTGCGATGCACGTTCTTCGGTTGACTTGTACTCTCGCTGAGATATGTGCCGTTGTTGATCCGCTCCGAGGTGAGCAGTTTGCTCTTGTGAGGTTTCTCTTTGTCTAGATAAACGCTTTCTCTTTGCATCAGCATTTGCATTGATAAGTGAATAGGTATCAACATAGCTGTGATCTCTTTGCCAAAAATGTAAAAAGTTGATAAGGTATCTCTGGCCAAGCAGAAGGTAGGTACGCTCCAACGTCAAACATTGGCACTGTATCTGATTGTGTTCAGCTCTGACAGGAGAGTGTCCCCCCGGGTGGGAGAAAATCAGGTGGCCATGATATCTCTGCCAATCAGCAGCTATCCTCTAAAACACACGTAGCTCTGATCTTTCTCTCAAAAATGTCAAATGTTACACCTCGACAATCTGTAGATGATAATGTCTTCTGAACAAACAGGTATCTCTAGCTAAGCGGAGACAAGGTATACTCCAACACGTGGCGAGAGGTAGACCGACTCGAACGGAGGCTGGCACGTGAGTGAGGAGGTCCCGCCCCCCTCCCCTTAGCCTGAAGCCTCTTTCTCAGATTCATGCAAATAAATCGATACCACAAGCAAACTGTGATACTTTGTGCGATGAGAGAAGTCGCAAAATCAACAACAAATGTTCAAGCAAATCATAGAAAAAAACCTGATCTAAATAAGTAGTTCTCTCATGAAAGACGACAGACATACAGACAGACAGACAGACAGACAGACAGAAGTTTGATTTTATATATATACCGTTAATAATAGCAGCTCGCTACTCAAAACAGGAGAACCAGGCTTGAAACCACATCTTCTTGATTACGAGGCACCAGCCAAACAGACATGTTCCCTTTGTGTCGATTGATATTTGGGCTTCGATTTTTACTCATTGACAGAAACATGTAAATGAAATGATTTTTTTTTTCTTTTCAAAGCAGTCTTCACACATTATACTCTTCACATCAGCATTTTGTCATTAATACTATAACATGAAAAACGTTTCTGTTTTAGCTATGATCTGAGTTGACCTCTGTTATAGCACGTCTATGTGAAAACAGCAGTGTCAAATGCGGGGGGAGGTTTGGTTGGGATCGTGAACGCGGCTGAGAGAATAAAACTGAATAAAAAAAAGTATCATAAATTACACCGGCTGCTACAGACTGGAATCAAATGTATGTTTTTATTCTAAAATAGTAAGAACACAAGCAGCTCACTTCTCAAAACGGACTCATCCAGGATTGAACGTGTGAAGTTTTGATTACCAGTCAACAGCTGATACCATTGCGCCACCAAAGAAGTCACAGCAAATCCGTGTCAATGTCGCACCCTAACGCAGGTTCTTTTTCTGAATATTTATATTTTTGAATAAAAGTGCACTTGTTCTGTTATATTTGGACCTTTTTGGAAAGTGTTTCTTTGATATTTGGAATTCAGGCTTCATACATTATACACTTCATGTCTACATCTTGTCATTTTGCTCGACTTCTCACTCTATACAACTCTAAACAACTGACACGCAGGTAAACAGACTTGAGCTGAGAAAACTGTGTGTTGGTGGGGGATATGATAGCAGGCTGCTTGCTGTTTGCTGCTTATCCACACATTTACAGAACAAAAGACGGTGACGGAGAAGTGCGAAGCGATTTAAGGTGGGATGGATCTATGAGTTTTTTCGTAGGCTCTGGTAATTCTAGTGTTAAGGTGGCCCAGCACTACAACTGTTTTTGTAGGCCTCAGGGATGGTTGTGGTAAAGGTCTCACATACAATCTGTTTTTTTGCACCTTTGCAACAGCATATTGCACTGCTACCTGGTGGAATCCTCCAGTTTTACATAAAATATACGCACAAGTATAATCAGTGCACTGCTTACATAGCAGCAGTGTCTACAAGCGTAACCGTTGAGTAGCGTCAAGTATATGGCGGCCCTAACTCCTCACTGGGAGTGGATGTAGGATGCTTCATAAATAGTTTTCATGTTTTACTCTCGGGGTAGGAAAAATTCTTATCCTAGTCAGACTGTTAATGCAAATCCTAGGAGGAATTCTGAGATGTTTGATAAATACGGTGGGCTCAGTTGAGGTATATGAAAACCTACCATGCGAGATGGGGCACTGTCACTAACATTCTTTTCTCCTTCTCTCCCTGCAGCACAGTGAAACCACCCAGTGAGGGCACTTATACCCATTATAAGAAGCCCAGCTGCCCTGAAGAAGGGATCATAGGTACTAAAAGTGACCCACCAGAATGAGCTCCGGTGAGCAATCCTAATTTGACAGTGAAGAGCCAGATCCTTTGTTATTGTGCTCAAGAAGTTGTTTCTTTTAACACCAAAGAGACGTGATTTTTGTTTGTTATAAAATGGAATGACCCATTTCTCGGTACCCAAATGTGGCCATTGGTGCCACGGCCCACCTGCCAAGTTGTTTGCCTGCTTATGGTAAAGTCATCCCTGATGGAGTATCACAGGAATCATGGGAAAGAGGGGTCCTTTCATCTGAGCAACGTTTCAGCCGTGGCATGGCCAAATGGGGAGGCAGCTAGATGGATGAGGTCTCCAGGACTCTAAAAATATCCAAACCTAATTATGTCATATCATCTACTGTTAAACCGTACTTCTAAAATTTTATTATTATGCTGTCTTAAGGAATTGTTCTGTTGTGTATATTGTATTGTATTGACCCCCTACTTTTGACACCCACTGCACGCCCAACCTACCTGGAAAGGGGTCTCTCTTTGAACTGCCTTTCCCGAGGTTTCTTCCATTTTTCCCTACAAGGTTTTTATTGGGAGTTTTTCCTTGTCTTCTCAGAGAGTCAAGGCTGGGGGGCTGTCAAAAGGCAGGGCCTGTTAAAGCCCATTGCGGCACTTCCTGTGTGATTTTGGGCTATACAAAAATAAACTGTATTGTATTGTATTGTATTGCATTTGGTGTCCCAACTTTTCATTTTGTGCACAGCTACCTGCCTTAACTGCACCCAGCCACAATGGGCATGGATCACCAATGATGATGAGATGACTTATAGAGAAGAAATGTGCCTTTGGACAGAGTGGTGCTAAGAAAACAAAACCAAACAGTTGGTCATAAAGTTCAGGAAGCTTGGAGCAGACCACGGTGTAATCTACTGTACATCAGAGGAGATGCTATGAAGAGGGTGAGCCACTTTACATTACCTAGCATTACTTTGACTGAAGTGGCACAGCACTATCGTCAAGAAGGCTCACATCCTCAGGTGAGGCTGGATGACTCCCATTGTACTCATCTGCTTCTTTTAGGTGCACCCTGGAGTCTATAATTTTGTGGTATGGCAACTGCCTGACTCATAGAGAACTGCAGAGGGTAGTGAAGGAGGCACAGAATATTAGCGGCACACAGTGGTCATCTGCACAAATATACGAGAAAGCCATAGTAAAAACTTCATCTCTTCGGCCACCTTTCTTCTTCCTTCATTCAGAACCATCAGCACTTGTGCCACTAGATTCCAGGTCAGGTTTTTATCCACAGGTCATAAGGCTACTGACACCTCCATGAGCAGACATGATGAGATGATGAGTTGTATCTATCATCTGACATTGTGTTTAATGTATGGTGTTGCATTCACTTTTTGTTTTTAATTCAATGTCTGTTGTGGGTATTGTACTCTTGTCATTAATCTTTGGCAGACACACAAGTGTGTACACATGACAATCAACTTGATCTTGACCTTGAATCTTGTAATAAAGAAGTGGGTTCAAAAAGCGGACAAATGATTGCGGTAATTAATGTTTGTGATGGAGTGGCCCACGATCCGAGGCTGATTGCTCCCTATGCAGGCTAGGACAGGCTCAGTCCTTGCACCTTTGAACTGGGTTAAATAGGTTTAATAATGGATGCATGGATATTTCAAGCAGAGGGAGACGCAGGCCATTGACAAACAGGCTTTCTTGCCTTTTTTTTTCAGCACTTTCCTTCTCCTCCCCTTTCAGAAGACAAACATTTTCCACAGGCATCAAAACTTTTTATTGCCCAGATAAAAGAAGAGCAATCGCTTTAGAAGGACACAAAAACGAGACATTATGTGCGCCGTTCAACTGCTATAAAAAGAAACACTTAACAAATCAGTAAGTGCGAATGTCATTTCTTCCACAGAATTCCAGCAAAACGTTGCGATAACCTTGAGGAATCATAGCCTTCAAAATGTTTCAAAACACCAATCAACAAGTGATAAAAGTGAACAAACTAAGAGCTGACAGCCCCCTGGCCTCTGCTGGCTGAGCCTCACTTCCCAAATGCGTTATTCTGCAGTTTCGTTTAGGCCGTCAAAAAAGTCGCCCTCCTTGGATTGCATTTGTTGGGCTCTCTTTAAAGATGAAGCAGTGAATGATGGATGGCCCACTTCTGGGTAGGCACAGAGGGTCCAAGACACATTAGTTCAGCAAAGACTGATGGTCGACTTATGGTCTGCCGTTTGGTGATCTCACCCCAAAATGTGTACAATGTTTTATTAAGGTGATGTTAATTTTTAAGGCTGACCTGACAGAGATCTGAAGTCCAGGATTGGGATTTGCGAATAATTTTGCGATTTTATGGAGGAAACATACTGTACTTCTTTAGGATGAGTAATAAAGGTATCACTGTGTCACATCTGCTGTGGTGAAGTCTGAGGAGGGCATTCTTCATCAACAGTGGCACAATGTTAGCACTGCTGCCTCTCAGTAAGGAGTCAAAGGTTTTCGTTCCAGGTCCTCCCTGCATGGAGTTTACATGTTCTCCCTGTGTGGTCTTCCTCCAGGGGACTCAGGTTTGAACTGACAACACTAAATTGGCCCTAGTGTGTGTTTGGTGTGTGTGTGGGGTTGTGTGTGTACAATTGGGCAAGCTGAGACGGGATCCAGTACTCCCCGCAACAATGAACTAGATTAAGTGGCTTTAAAAATAATATGACATGTTTATGAACCTGTTTAATGTAATGTCAGGGTCACAGAATCAAATGCAAAGTAAGAACTCACCCTGGAGAGGGCGCCGCTTTATTATAGGATACCTTTCTGATGTGAGACGAAAAGGGAGAACATGCAAAGAACACACTGGGACACAGAGAGGACATCCAACCTCCATACAGGCATGATACGAAATTTATTTTCAAACAGTGACATTCAATGTGACAGCCCTAGTGCACTCATTCCCAGCATTCCATTCCTGTCATCTCACTGGCAGCTAGTGTTCAAAGCACAATCACACAGAAGAAGACTTTGCTCGATCACTGTGCCCTAGTCATTTTAAAGGACAAGTCACTTACTGTAATGAAAAAGCAACAGAAGCATGACAAAAGGGTGTAAGACTTTCAAAGAGTCACATAAAGCAGACCATCTCCTTCACTTGCCTGCCCAACTATGCAGCCAGACCCCCAACCTCCACAGGCAGGGTTCGTCTTGCAAAAGGCCTTAAGTGAGGCCCTGATTCTCAAAGTTCAGAATCTACTTTTAATGTCCCAAAATACACCAAAATGCCTTTCAAGGGAGAGGAACTGTCAAACCTCTGGCTTGATGAGATGACATTAAACCAAATAATCTTTATTGATAAAGACATCCATATATATAATTTGATAGTATCCGTATGTATGGAGTTCGCGCCAATACCCTGTATGTATGACGATGTATGGTGTTCGCGTCAATACCTCGACTCAATACAAGTTAGAACCATGCAATGGGACTCTTCCTCTGTAGTTGGAACATAACGTGGCAAACGCGGATGCAGTATTGCATGATTGGCTAACAATGTTCGAATGCTACATTGATGCTGCTGGACGGCCGAATATAGTTACAGTCTGTAGGAGATCAGTGAGGTTGTGGAGAGCTTTAAATGTTAAGAAAGGTATTTTGTATTGTATTCTGTACCGGTACTTAAGAGGGAGCCACAGAAGCTGAGAGAGAATCAGTGTAATATGTTTAGTGGATTTAGAACAGCAGGTTATTATCCTGGCAGCAGAATTTTGAAGAAGTTGTAAGCGGTTGATAAGATTTTGTGGGATCCCAGATAGAATAGCATTACAGTACGTGAGGTGACTCGGGCATTAACCAATACTTCAGTATTGTGTTACGTAAGAACAGGATGAAGTCTAGAAATGTTTCGGAGATGGAGCAAGGCAGTCCGTGAAATGTTACTTATATGGGAGGAATTATTTAATAATAATAATAATAGTAGTAGTATTTAATAATTGCCTTTATCAGTGTATAAATGGATATAAATAATTGCAATTAAATGATTCGCCAAAATCTGTTGTATATAAACGATACTGTTTTAAACATTATTGTTTTTTCATCAGAAAACCCGGTTTCCACGTCTACGTGTATTAGTTTAAATGGCACTTTTGCCACTCGCAATAGGGCGGACATGCTGACGTATCGTGTCGACTGGGCAACACAGTAAAGGCGCCGTCTATCCATATATGTCTATGATTTGTTCACTTTCCGACGTAGTGTAAATAAAGTAAATTCATCTCACTGTGGTACAATTAAACGGTCTACTCAGATACCAGAGAAAGGTTTATTTCAAGGGCGTCTCAAACGCCACAACAGGCACGATCCAGAATGGAGGAACTTACAATAAGATGTGAATCAGAAAACTGTTTGTTCTATTTCTATGTTCTGTTTCTTTCATTTGGGAAATTCACCAGTTATAGATTCCTGGGCAACGCCGGGTACTCCTGCTAGTTATTAAATATTCCAAAAAAGGCAAAATGATTTACCTATAAAGATAATCCAAAACAACCAAGTCCAATATTAGTAATTCCAAAAACAGGTATAAAATAAATATGAATTAGTACAAACCGATGTAATTCAGGGTGTGCATAAGAAATGTAATGATTTACTTCATGAGATAGAAGTACATAGTAAACAAGAATAGTTACATTAGATATTTGGAATATTAAATGTGTGCTTCAGTTTAAATGTTTCAAGTCTAAATACTTTAACATGGCCTTCTCATAACTTCACTTTAACTTAATCCTGATACTCTGTATATTCAATTCATCATAATAACTATTCACAGTGGCTCTAAAATCCATACTGACCCCAACTCTCTCTTCTGTTTCTTTTTCCGGTTTCTTTGTGGTGGCGGCCTGCGCCACCACCACCTACTCAAAGCATCCTGATGCTCCAACATTGATGGACTGAAAGCCAGAAGTCTACGTGACCATCATCAAGTCCTTCTGTAAGAACCCTAACTACAAACAGGACTGTTTCATTTATGTTAGGTAGAATGCCCAGAGGGGACTGAGCGGTCTCATGGTCTGGAATCCCTACAGATTTTATTTTTTTTCTCCAGCCGTCTGGAGTTTTTTTTTTTTTGTTTTTTCTGTCCACCCTGGCCATCGGACCTTACTTATTCTATGTTAATCAATGCTGACTTATTTTCTTTTCTTACTGTGTCTTTTATTTTTCTATTCTTCATTTTGTAAAGCACTTTGAGCTACATTTTTTGTATGAAAATGTGCTATATAAATAAATGTTGTTGTTGTTGTTGTTGTTGTAAATATTCTCAATTAGCCGTGCCCGCGGCTCTCCCCTGCGTAGTAGTGAAACGGGACAAACTTTAAAAATCAATAAACAAAAAGGTATTGCTAGCTAAGCGGAGGCAAGTTATGCCCCAAAACACAGAGGTAGACTGACTCCCCACACCTGACATCACACTTCCCCCTCCCCTCAGCCCGCTGTGTGTCTCTTGGATTAGCGCAAATATATCACTCCTGCAAGTGAACTATGATTCTTAGAGCGATGAGAGAAGTCACAAAATCAACCAGAATATTCAAGCAAATTATAGAAAAAAGCCCGATCTAAATCTGTTAAGCAGTTCTCTCATTTGCTAGCTAAGCGGATGTAAGCTATGCCTTAAGGGTGACACGTGTGTGAGGAGGGCCCCACTCAGCTCCCCTCAGCCTACAGCAGCAGCTCTCTCAACATTCTCGCAAGTAAATCGGTACCGCAAGCAAACTATGATACTTAGCACGATGAAAGAGGTCACAAAATTAAATGAAATGTTCAAGCAAATTTTTGAAAAAAACCTGATCTAAATCCATTAAGTAGTTCTATCATGAAAAGCGGACAGACATGCAGACAGACAGACAGGCAGACGTTGGATTTTATATATATAGAAATTGTAATAGACATTTGTCATTTTTCCCCCTCTGATGGAGGTCCATAGAGAGCTAGACCCCTAGTAAAGGATTAGAAATGAAAAATAATGTCATATTCATAATCGCTGGCCTTGAAATAGTCTAAAACGACACCCCACATGCTTAGGTTTGAAATTTGTCATTTTTAACCTTCTGGGAGTGCCTCTTAGAGGGCTGGGGCTCCAACTTTCCATCAATCCATCCATTCTCTATACCCACTTATGCAGAGCAGGAATGAGGAAGCTGAAGCCTACCTCAGCAAGCACAGGGGGCAAGGTAGGAGCAACCCCTGGACAAGGCAAGAGCCTGTTGTTGGGTGAACACACAAACAAACATGCACATCGGGGGGTCTGTTGAACACCTCAACCCACCTGGTGGTCTTTCTAAACAATCCAAGAAAACCTGAATATCATGCCAAGCACACATTTCCTGACTTTTTCTTTTTTTTAAATAACAAAGTGTTTATTTTACCACACGTATAATAAGCAGATAGAATTTTTGCACTTTTTAAAAATTTCAGACTTTTAAATGTGCTATTGTGAGATTTAGGTTATATCCTATCTTTGTATTAGGAATAATGTATGATAGGTGACTTGGGGTATGATATAAATTTGAACAGCTGGGACTAAAAAAAGCAATTACATTTGGTGGTTTGTTAAAAAAGCCTAAATGACAAACTCTCCACATGATAATAAACATCCATCCATTATCCAACCCACTATATCCTAACTACAGGGTCACGGGGGGTCTGCTGGAGCCATTGCCAGCCAACACAGGGCGCAAAGCAGGAAAGAAACCCCGGGCAGGGCGCCAGCCTACCTGAGTGATAATAATAAGACATAACGAATTTAACAGAAATTTCAAAGAAACAAGACAAATACTTTAAAAATAACCGTAAAAGGAAAATGCTTACAGAACCCACTGTAACCTAACACTTATGGGCTTGTTCTTCAATGGCAAAAAGACACTTGTAAAGCACCTTGGTATGGAATTTAAACTAGCAAGACCCTATAAAAATAAAGGTTATTTTATTAATGGAAGCGTTATTAAGGCAAGCAGCTCCTAGTATGCGCCCATAGCCAGTCTTAATTGTGTCACCACTTTACGCTCAGAGATGCAGCACATTGTAAATAGACACATGTCAAATATGTCTGCTCATCCATTTTATGAGCCAGTGGCATAGGGAAGGGAGGGCCTGGCTGGACCTAGGCCCACCCTGATTGGCTCTAGGCCCAGCCAATCAGTTCATTGTATACGAATTTTTCCATTAAACTTTGTAAGTGATTGGGTTGTTATTTTACCTTTCCTTCAGTTTCAAAGTGGTATGTCAAATCCCATTGGTTTACTGAATTTTCAATAAATAATCGAGGTGGTGTTATGGTGTATGTGTAACCTGATTGGTAGTAGCCATTAGACAGTCAACAGAACCGTAAATTGCTTAAATGAGTATTTTTGACAAACACCAAGAGACGTTTTCTTATTTTGAGTGATTATTTCTGACATGGCAAAACAAATGGAAATATCAAGGTTTTTCAAAAAGTCTTGTTTAGATGACGTGGAACGTCTGGGCACAAATGAGACACACAATATGAAACAATGTGCGGCTGAGAAAATGAATGGAGCAAACATTTCAATCATGTCCTCATCTGAGGAGACTCTGGCTTTAGCGGCCCCAAAAGATATGTTGTGACAGAACCACCAAAAGATTTGTCAGCCATTGACGAGCCAGCCACTCAACCTAATTTCCAACAACTACAATAACAGGAAAGACTCGATGTCCATCCATCCATCCATCCATTTTCTAACCCGCTGAATCCGAATACAGGGTCACGGGGGTCTGCTGGAGCCAATCCCAGCCAACACAGGGCACAAGGCAGGAACCAATCCTGGGCAGGGTGCCAACCCACCGCAGAAGACTCGATGTTTCTCTGTAAAATGGTATGAACAATTCAAATGGATCAAATGCAGGACAGGTAGAGAGTGATTTTGTGTGATTGTCCGTTTGATTGTCTTGATAATGCTTGCTCAACTTTTGCATGGTCCTAATAATTCAGCTATGTGAATGTAGCACAGTATGAATAGATGTATTTTTTGGAAAAGTGCTTTTATAAAGTATATCCTACTAAAAAACTACAACACCCATTTTTACACAGGCCCACCCTAAAATCTATCCCTGGTTACGCCCCTGTTATGAATTTGGAGGCAGAATTGATTGCAAGGCTGGAACAGATCCCTATGTATAAGTCTGTCAAATACTACCTTGATATAGCGCCTTCCAATCCAAGCAGAATCTCAACAGGACTGGAGTACTCACACCCACACCAGACTCACACTTTGCCCCATTTGTCCTCACTTTGTATCTGAACATAGTGACTGTGGACGGCATTATGAATTCATCAGCCTGCTCTCAACTTCTAAAAGTGTCCTACTTGGGCAAAGTCACCTCAGCAAGGTACACAAAACTGAAGAATTACAATGAAAAACCCAAAGAGCAGGAGTACGGCAATAGCACACTGACCTGCAATCGCCAAACGCTCAGAAGAAATGGATTTTTTTTAACAGCTTGATCAATTATTTTCCTATCTTGCACCGGTAGAAATGCTCTGAATTTACACTTAGCCGCCAGAGAGCACCTCATAAAAATGTCAGAGGAAACTGCAGAATAAACAAAATCCTATGGTTGCTCCTTCCAAGGAAGGACTTTTAAAAGAGTTGTGGTTTTTATTATTTATTTATTTATTAATTAATTTTTACGGTGCATAACAGTTTCATTATTTTTTTTTTTGTTTTGTCCCAGTCAAGATCATTTCTCACATCATGCAATCTGTCTTCGTGACATTGAAGTCTAAACAGTGGTCAGCGGGACAAAACTGAGCATCAGGTTAGACCTGGCAGAGTGCTGCTCAGCACAAGAGGAATTCAGGAAGTTATTATTAAAGACATGGAGGGGAGCAGCAGTTAGGGATGCTACCTCACTGAACTGGGTTCAAATCCTGCTCGGGCCTCTGCATGTCTCAAGTTTTCTATGTATCTGTTGGGGTCCCACACCACAAACATGTAGGATTAGTCCTTGTAGGAGTTATAGCATTGTGAAATGAAGAAGCAATAGTAGAAGTGGTAGTAATAGCATTGTGACATGTAGTAGTAGTTCTAGTAGTACCTGTAGTAGTTATAGTACTTATGACATGTAGTTGTAGTACTTTATCATAGAAGTAAAATTGTGACAGGTAATTGTAGTAGTAGTTGTAGCCTTGTGACATGCAGTACTAGTAGTACTAGTAGTAGCAGCTGTTGTATTGTGACATACAGTGCATCCGGAAAATATTCACCCCGCATCACTTTTTCCACATTTTGTTATGTTACAGCCTTATTCCAAAAAGGATTAAATTCATTTTTTTTAAAAAAAAGTTTACTTGAGGTTTTTACAAATTTATTAAAAATAAAAAACTGAGAAATCACATGTACATAAGTATTCACAGCCTTTGCTCAATACTTCGTTGATACACCTTTGGCAGCAATTACAGCCTCAAGTCTTTTTGAATATGATGCCACATGCTTGGCACACCTATCCTTGGCCAGTTTCGCCCATTCCTCTTTGCAGCACCTCTCAAGCTCCATCAGGTTGGATGGGAAGCGTCGGTGCACAGCCATTTTAAGATCTCTCCAGAGATATTCAATCGGATTCAAGTCTGGGCTCTGGCTGGGCCACTCAAGGACGTTCACAGAGTTGTCCTGAAGCCACTCCTTTGATATCTTGGCTGTGTCCTTAGGGTCGTTGTCCTGGTGAAAGATGAACCGTTGCCCCAGTCTGAGGTCAAGAGCACTCTGGAGCAGGTTTTCATCCAGGATGTCTCTGTACATTGCTGCAGTCATCTTTCCATTTATCCTGACTAGTCTCCCAGTTCCTGCCGCTGAAAAACATCCCCACAGCATGATGCTGCCACCACCATGCTTCACTGTAGGGATGGTATTGGCCTGGTGATGAGCGGTGCCTGGTTTCCTCCAAACATGACGCCTGGCATTCACACCAAAGAGTTCAATCTTTGTCTCATCAGACCAGAGAATTTTGTTTCTCATGGTCAGAGAGTCCTTCAGTTGCCTTTTGGCAAACTCCAGACCTGCTGCCATGTGCCTTTTACTAAGGAGTGGCTTCCGTCTGGCCACTCTACCATACAGGCCTGATTGGTGGATTTCTGCAGAGATGGTTGTCCTTCTGAAAGGTTCTCCTCTCTCCACAGAGGACCTCTGGAGCTCTGACAGGGTGACCATCGGGTTCTTGGTCACCTTCCTGACTACGGCCCTTCTCTCCCGATCGCTCAGTTTAGATGGCCGGCCAGCTCTAGGAAGAGTCCTGGTGGTTTCGAACTTCTTCCACTTACGGATGATGGAGGCCACTGTGCTCATTGGGACCTTCAAAGCAGCAGAAATTTTTCTGTAACCTTCCAAAGATTTGTGCCTCGAGACAATCCTGTCTCAGAGGTCTACAGACAATTCCTTTGACTTCATGCTTGGTTTGTGCTCTAAAATGAACTGTCAACTGTGGGACCTTCTATAGACAGGTGTGTGCCTTTCCAAATCACGTCCAATCAACTGTATTTACCACAGGTGGACTCCAATGAAGCTGCAGAAACATCTCAAGGATGATCAGGGGAACAGGATGCACCTGAGCTCAATTTTGAGCTTAATGGCAAAGGCTGTGAATACTTATGTGCATGTGCTTTCTCAGTTTCTTTATTTTTAATACATTTTCAAAAATCTTAAGCAAACTTTTTTCACATTGTCATTATGGGGTGTTGAATTTAATCCATTTTGGAATAATAACAAAATGTGAAAAAAGTGATGCGTTGTGAATACTTTCCGGATGCACAGTATAATAGTAGTAGTAATAGTAATAATAGTAGTACATTGAGACATGTAGTAGTACTAATACTAGTAGTTGCAGCATTGTGACATGTAGTAGACCTAATAATAGTAGTAGTAGTAGTAGTAGTACATTGACACATGTCATGTAACATGTAGTAGTAGTAATTGTAGTAATATTGAGTCATGTTGTACTACTAGCAGTAGTAGTTATAGCATTATGGCATGTAGTACTAGTAGTAGTAGTTATAGCATTGTGGCAGGTAGTAATAGTAATATCGAGACATGTAGTAGTTCTAGTAGTAGCAGTTGTGACATGTAATAGTAGTAGTAGAAGTAGTAATAGTATTAGTATTGAGACATATAGTAGTAGTAGTAGTAGTAATACTAGTATTGTGACATGTAGTAGAAGTAGTACATTGAGACACATCCATCCATCCATCCATTTTCTAACCCGCTGAATCCGAACACAGGGTCACGGGGGTCTGCTGGAGCCAATCCCAGCCAACACAGGGCACAAGGCAGGAACCAAACCTGGGCACATTGAGACACATCGTAGTACTAATAGTAGTAGTTGTTGTATTGTGAAATGTAGTAGTAGTAATATTGAGACATGTAGTTTTACTACTAGTAGTAGTTGTAGCATTGGGGCATTTAATAGTAGTAGTGTAGTAGTAGTAGAAGTAGTAGTAGTAGTGTGACATATAGTAGTAGTAGTAATACTAGTATTGTGACATGTAGTAGTACATTGAGACACATCATAGTACTAATAGTAGTACTTGTTGTATTGTGACATGTAGTAATAGTAATATTGAGACATGTAGTAGTACTAGTAGTAGTAGTTGTAACATGGGGACATTTAATAGTAGTATTGTAGCAGTAGTAGAAGTAGTAGTAGTAGTATTAAGACATCTAGTATTAGTAGTAGGACTAATACTAGTATTGTGACATGTAATAGTAGTAGTACATTGAGACACATCGTAGTACTAATAGTAGTACTTGTTGTATTGTGACATGTAGTAATAGTAATATTGAGACATGTAGTAGTACTAGTAGTAGTAGTTGTAACATGGGGACATTTAATAGTAGTATTGTAGCAGTAGTAGAAGTAGTAGTAGTAGTATTAAGACATCTAGTATTAGTAGTAGGACTAATACTAGTATTGTGACATGTAACAGTAGTAGTACATTGAGACACATCATAGTAGTAATTGTAGTAGTTGTTGTTTTGTGACATGTAGAAGTAGTAGTAGTAGTGTGACGATGCAGATTGGCTCCATGCTCCTGCTGCACCTGGGAGCCTCTCCAACCCGCCACCGTTGACAGTATGAAACTGAGATGAGCCGGGCAGAATACAACACATACATCCATAAAAGGGGGGAGTACAAAAGTGAACAAGTGTTTTTATTAAAATCAAATAAACAGTGTCCAAAACAGTGCACTGCCATTTTCCATAAATAAATAAATATTCCATAAAACAATGCATGTAGTGGAGGTTAAAACCAAGCCATCCAATAAATAATCCTTTAAAAGTGAGATTGAAATTCCCAGGCAGGCATCTTCTCTTAAATCAAAGTCCTCTTGCGTGTCCTTTTAAAACTGACTTATCCCACCCAGGGCTTCGCAGCAGAGGAGACGCCCTGCCAACAGACACGGCCATTAGTCTCAGCCAGGTTCAGGTGCCTACTGCTCCATGGCTCTCAAGAGGGCTCCCCATCTGAACCTCTTCTTACCGAGGAGTCCCTGTGGCCATTCCCGGACTAACACAGAAGTGAGCGGAGTCTCGCTCCCCATTCCACCAAAATGCTCAGAGGGAGTCGCTCTTTTCAGCCCTGAGTGTTGGCTGTATGATCCTCCGAGGGGCTCTCTTCCAGACTGTCTGCCTTCTCTTGCTTGCTCCCTTGCTTGTGCCAGCTTCTATTTGTCTTTTAACCTCCATCTTTCTCTTTTTCACATTTTTCATGAGTTCTTTCATTCCCCCCTTCCTGTTCCATGCAGACTTCTCATATACTGACACTCCAAATGGGGCACAGGTGTGAACGCACTGCTCCTTCCAAGGAATTAATGAAGCACCTGACTGACGTACACACTCCAACGTGCCTTCACAATCAGCCAGGCACCTCCATCCATCCCCATGCACAGCCACCTGCACCGTCTGCGGAGTGCACTTATTTATTTAAAATTAGCTCAATGCCACAGACCATTTATCACAAGCAGTACTAGTAGTAGTAGTAGTAGGTATAGTATTGACAATGTAGTAGTAGTAATGGTGGTAACATTGGTACATGTAGCAGTAGTCGAGGCGGTGGTGGTAGTTGTAGTAGAAGTAGTAATTGTAGCACTGTCTTGTGTATAGAGTATGGAGAAATTTGGTAAGTCTGACTAATATGCAGCACATCACCACTCTATGGCGCCACAATAAACAAGAACCTGTAGAGGGTACAGTGAAATAGTCACTTGCATGTGTCACCAACACACAACACTTCGGCACTCTTTAATGCCATGACAAAACAGAATGAATTAAAATAGAGAATTCCATTTTATTTCATGTCGCCAAATGAACACTCATTTATATCAAAGGAACTGTGTTCAGTTTATGTTCATAGCCTCTGTTTGTGACTTAGGTTGATCGTGTATAGGACTGGCACCTGGTCCAGCATCTCTGCCAGTATAGTCAATGTGAGGCTGAACCAAATGGTTTGCATAAAAGAAGGGCAAGGAATAGGATCTGAAATATCCTGTCACTACACTCTAACTAACACAGGGTTGACACAGACAGCAGCCTTCAGCTTGGCCTCTTTAAAAACCTTTAGTATCTCAGTGACTAAACACTTTGATTATTCCATTGATATCTTATTACACATAGATGTACATTTTGCTGTAACTTCTCATTATTATACAATGTTGAGTCAAAGCGCAAATTATTACTACTCAACATTTGACAGACTGCCACTCTCTGCCACCATAATTAGTGAGTAGAACAACCTTATCTTAACACTTCTGTCTTTCTTACCTAAAAAGTTTTAGAACAGGTTTGTCATAAATCCATTTCATGTAGCACCTTTCTAAAGTGATTTCCATCACCAGCACACAGCTACAGCATGTGACAACAGGAGTGCCAGCAGCCTGATTGACCTGCTCAGAGTCACACAGTGAGGGACAGGGCTGGAGTGAACTAGTCAGTGGCCTGCCTGCTGCAGAAAATGGAAGGATGGATGATATGGCCGGACTCCTGCTGCTCACAACTGTCTAAAATGGATAGCTTGATATGGGTATTCTGCAATAAAAAATCAGTGTGTTAGCTTAAGAAAGAAAGAAAAGAAAGAAAGAAAGAAAGAAAGAAAGAAAGAAAGAAAGAAAGAAAGGGGAGTGCAGAGGTCAAATTTAAATTTTCCAGCTCATATTTTGATAGCTGTGGTAGCTTCATGCTAATTTCATCTTCATGGCATAATTTAAAATGAAATCAGCCGTCTAGACCTGCTTCTTGAACGGTGTCGGCGCTAACTAAATAAACATGTTTTATTATCTCGAATCACGGCACTCACATGCTCTCTGCATATTAAAATGAGTTCAGAGCCGGGAAATCTGGCAAAGCGCACCTTGTCGGCGTCAGAAAACAAAAGCCAGCAAGGCCTGTGCTGATGGAGATGCCCTTTGGCTGAGTTTGCCCCTTGATTTTTTTTTTTTTTAGTGTGCCCACTTGCCAGGTTTGGATGGGGTTAATGACATCAACACAATAAGAAGACCCTAGGAGGGCAGAGATGAATGGCACTAAAACACAGACCTTGAAATGTCTCAGTGCTGCCTGATTGTGTGGCTATCAGCTTTGGGACTGACCTCACATTCCCACTACCCAGCTGGGTGTTGTATTTTGGGGGGCTGGTGCAGGTTTGGAGGCAAATGTTTCTGGCACCTCACTATTACCACTTGGAGGTACTGCCTGGTATTATAACAAGGCACACTTTTGTGCCAGGTCCCTCCCAAAGTTTACTACATGCCAGAAGACACAGTCCAACTAAACACTGAGAAGAGAAAAGCAAAGCAGGACTTGAATGTTCTGAAAGATTGAGGGCCAGAGCAGGTGGGCTCACGGACCCTTGTACTTTAATTTATGATGTTGGTATGGCGGCTACTTTAGGAATAGTGAGGCACAAGAATGTAAAGGAGTTACGCAACTGGAAGGTGAAACGGTAGAAGAGGGAAGGGGTGAAATTTGACGTTCAGGCTCGGGACCCCCAACAACCATAAAACACAATTGCATTTTTAGAGTCTCAGCTGTATTGCTACAACCCGTGCCAAATATCCTAAATAATTTGCATTAGAAAGTTACAACAGGAAGCCGGTATTCATGTATTAACACATTTAAAACTTCATAATTTCAAAAAGTGCTAACAATATTTAAATGACAGAAAACGCTGCTTATTTAAGTCTGGTTGTCAACTTACTATAATTGCGGCAAAGAAGCACTTTTTTTATTTTAACAAGTTAGAAAATGTATGCATAGAGTAGCATTTGGGTTCAACTTAATTAACTGGTTTGAAAGTTAGAGCATTTTCAGTTATCTATTTATATTTGTTATTATAAGAATATCAGTTATTTATTTGCTTCATCACAGAGATAGATATCACATTTTTGAATTTTAAAAATGCTGTCACAGGGTATACATGATGTGTGAGTTGTGACAGCAGGGGCAGATCCACCATCAGGGCATTCTGGGAGTGCACCCAGGGGCCTGTGGTGGTAAGGGGTCTCCCCTCGCTCAAAGGAACAATGGAGTATCTGTGTGCCAAAATTATCAAGGGGGGGATCCCACAGCGCTTGATGAAACAATTGAATATTGGAGAGTTGAACTGATCAAAGCGTGACCCCTTCATCCTGCTCAATGAAATGACCCCTGGGTCGAAATGATCAACAGGGAAGGTTGATAAAACAATACAGCATCCCTGATTTAAAATGATCAAAGGAGGATCTGTACAAAACGTTTTCAAAACCTGGCAGGATCTAATGAATAACATTTTAGAATAAGCATTTACATTGAGGAAGCGGGTTCTCTCCCCTCTTTTACTCCATTTATCTTTATTAATTTATCTATTTACTTATTCTTACTAGCTTAAAGTTTTACTCTGCTGGCCTAGCTCTCTTTCTCAGGGGTGGGGGTTGATTTGTTTTGAACCTTTTTTATGTAAAAGTTATTTGTTATTTGTATGGAATGTTATTTGATTTTAATAAAATCAAAATAAATAAATAAATACAGTTAAATGATCAAAGGGGACCCATCCCCTCAGAGGTGACGAAGAGATCAAGTCTCACGCTGAAATTAAAAGTGGGAAATAGCGAGCTGCATTAAATGACCTGTGGCCACGTGCTACTGTACATTGTTAAAAATGTGATCAGCTCTCTGTTAAGGAGGTCAGTCACCCGGGGGCCTGTGAGGGTCTTCATCCTGCCTTGTTTCATAGATATTTGCTCAGACTGCTACGATGCAATTTGCACAGGCATCCATATTCGTTTCATCGCTCAGACTGACTACTGAGGGGTCCGTTATATTGACAGGAGCAGCAATCAGCATGTAAGAGAGGAATATAGTCCATAGAAGATATTAAAAAATATACAAGATGATAGTACCCCTCTCAAGCTGATTCTAGAATAGTAAACTAATGTGTAATTGAAATTGTACAAAATATTTTAAGGACAGGTACGCAATAGACTTGCTTATGGCAGGACAGATTATAATATTTTCGAATCCATCAATTTTCTAAACTCACTTACCAGGTCAGGGGGAGTCTTTTCGCAGCAAGAAGAGGGTGCAGGTAGGAGCAACCCCTAGAAAAAGAGACAGCCCTTCCACAGGTGAAAACACACACACAACCACATCAGAGCCAATCATCAACTCATCTAACCTGCATGTCTTTAGACTGAGGGAGGAAACCCGGAGGAAATTCAGGCAGACCCAAATGCTAACGCCACACAGGGTGCAATCGGGATGCCAACCTGAGGCAGAAACACTCCCACTCTGTGTTGATTATTAACATATTTACATTAGATGTGGCCTTAGAAAATGAGGAAAAAAATATAATTTATGTGAGACCTATTCTAGTAACATTATGCATCCCCGGCCACCCATTAAACTCTGTCCATGAATTGGTGCAAAAGGAAAGAAGTTGTAGGGGAAAGGCAATCATCAGAAACTGGGAGGAAGTCTGAAAATGATTTGTCAAAATCCATAAAATTGTATGTCTAAATATTACTTAGAAAATGGAACAAAAGAAAAAAAAATCACATAAACAAGTGCTTCCCTTCCAGCAAAATCTATGCTATTGATTCAAGAAGAAATGTGTTTTGTCCTGTCTGGAAGTATTGCCATCCATTAATTCTGCGTGCATCTGCCTGTCATTTAACATTTAAATAACAATCTCCTGTACATTAAAAATCACCGGACTCATCTTCTGTTTTGTTGAGCTATCAGATGTGTTAAGTTTGTTCTGGTAATAGGATGCCCACTTTGCCAATTATGGTGAAAAGTTTGAAAATTGCTATCCTAAAGATGCATTGGAGACAGAAATGAAACTCAAAGCTCTACAGCACATGGAGCGTGTGAATCGTCATCTGCATTGAGATGGAAAGTGGCTGTCTGTGAGTTTTACTGTGGCGAAGACACAGTGACCAGTAATGGTGCACTGCACAATATCATGCAGTGGATACGCTTGACTTGAGCATTCCTAGTTTCATCCTCTTTCTCTGTACGTTTAGCATTCGTTTGCTCAGAGGTTGATGCGTCTGCTGCTTCCTGAGCAGCTCTTCTTTTCTTCACCCTAGTGGCCCGCTTCTTCTCTTCTTTCGTTGGCATCTTTTCACATTAAAACTGATTAAGTCAGGGTTTGTGTTGCAATTACTTAGTACGTTTTTGCTTAATTTTTTGACTTAAGCTGGCACTTAAGTCTTCAATTTGCCTCAAGAATGATTTAAGATATGAAGAGGTAGGGGAGGTGATGGCGAAGGTGGTAGAGAACGAGAAAGGCGCCCATGCGCATGCACTGCACGGCTGCCCTGCTGGCCGCTGACAAGAGTTGATTGGATGATGGTTGATAGGAATCAAAAGAGGAATAACCTTGGAGGACAATAATCACTCGGAAAGTGAATAGTAATCGTCACGTAGTACATGGGTACCAAATTTCAGGTCAATAGTTCAAAAGGTTTGCGAGCTACAGGTGATTTAAAATCCTGGACAGACAAACGGACAGCCATGGTAGCGTATTAGATAAAAAGATATTGCGTTTTAATGTGTCCTCGTGTAGGACATAAGCAGGAAATCACATTAAAAAATGCACTGCTTCTCTACAGTGATGTGAATGAGAGGTGTACGTAGAAGTGATTTGAATGGTGGGCAGGTGATTACCTACATTACACAGCTGCAGGTAAAACACAGAAGTGTGTGGGAGTTTTTAGGAAGCCGTATTTTTTTGTTTTCTACCTCAAAACTGTGAAATTGCCAGCAAAATTAATTTTAGGATCACAAAATTGTATGAGAATCGAAACTTGCCGTTTCGTTCATCAGTACATGTGAATTGTTTAATTATTTTTTTCAGGGAGAATTACAAACTACTGTACAATAACAGGTTATGTATCCTACAATTTTCTATAGGTGGAGGTCGCAGGTCACGAGTCACATGATTAGTAATGGGGTCGTTTCTATAAACAATATAGTAGTGGCCTGTGCTACGAAATGGCTGTGCAAGAAACAACCAAAAAAAATGGTGGCATGATAAGAAACAAAAGAAATACAAATACATTTTTGACTGTATATTTTTTGGCAAAGAAGACTCCTAACAGATGTGATCCCCATGTGTTTGACACCTATGTGTTTAGCGGTTCAACACAGCAGATGATGCATTTGAACTGGTTCCCGCGGAACCAGGCAGAATTCCCCACATTTGGTCTGCGGGAAGATAAGAGAGAGGATTAAAGCACTCTGCCTCCTCCTGGTCAGATTGGGAATTACCTTCTTTTGAGCCATTTAGCTGCCTCCCATGCACACATGTGTGACACAGCCTAACAAGTTGCACATGAAGATGCTTAATGGAATTTGCTCTTTCCTGTTTTGTCATCAGTTTTGAGCAGACAAAGCAGGTATGTGTGGCAAAACACTGAAAAAGTGTGCTTACTGGGTGTGAGCTGCTGACATTGAAAGGAATAAAGGCGAGTTTTATCCGTTCAAGAGTTACTGTAAACGGGGTATTTCAGTGTATGTCTCCTAACTGAAAATATAAACAGGATTTTAGATACTTTGGCAAATTTGTTAAAAATAAAAAACTGAAATATCACATTGATACAAGTATTTAGATCCTTTACTCAGTGCTTAATAGAAGCTTCTTTGCCACAATTACAGCCTGGAGTCTTCTTAGATTTGACACAACAAGTATCACACACCTAGTTTTAGGAATTGTCTTGCATCCTTCTTAACAGATTGTCTCAGGCTCTGTCTGGTTGGATGGAGGCTGTGGACAGCTATGCTCAGGTCTCTGCAGAGATGCTCAATTGGGTTAAAGCTGGGCCACTCAAGAACATTCACAGAGCCGTCCTTAAGCCATTGTTTGAGGTTGAGGTTAGGAGCGTGCACTTATTACAGCGCGCTGACGTACCCACCACATGACGAACTACCCAGATTGGGACCCAAGTGCAGCCATCCAAAGGGTGACACATGAGTACCACACTGGAACAGTGCAAGCTTTTTTTTTTTTTTACAGTGGCTGGAGTGCCTCTCCTGGCATTCCTGTGTTGAATTTGCTTTGTGCTTATGATTGTTGCCCTGTTGGAAGATGAAATTTTGGCCCAATCTAAAATCTAGAGTGCTCTGGAGCAGGTTTTCATTAAGGATATCTCTGTACTTCACTCTCTTTAGCTTTCTCTCACCACTGACTAGTCTACCAGTCCCCAACCTCACAGCGTGATGCTGCCATGACCATGCCTCACTGGTATTGCCATGTGATGAGAAGCACCTGATTTCCTCCAGATGTGATGCTTAGACCTGAGGTCAAACCACTCAATCTTGGTTTCATCAGAACAGAAAATATTGTTTGTCAAATTATAAAAGTCCTTAAGGTGCCATTTTGCAAACTGCACGTGGGCTTTCTCTGCCATAAAGCCCAAATAGATGGTGTCTTGCAGTGATGGCTGCCCATCTCCACACAGGTTCTCTGGAACTTTGTCAGCGTGACTATTGGGTTCTTGGTCAGCTCTCTTACCAAGGTCCTTCTCCTCTGATTGCTCAGTTTCTATGGCTGGCCAGCTCTACAAGGAGGTCTGATTGATCCAAAACTTCTTCCATTTAAGAATGATGGAGCACTCCTAAGTGCTCTTAGGAGTGCCATATCCTAGCCTGACATCAGTTTTGTTTTTCAGTTTCTTTCTCTCACTATCCAGTTTACAAGGCAGAAACACAGCACAGCACTGTATATACACTTCAGATTAGGTATCCGTTATAAGCAGCTATTAACAGTCGATATGTTATAATATAAACTGTAAACCATTATAACATATTCAATAGTGAAAAATGTCAGCCTGCTACAGCATACTTAATAAAACTACTACAATAGATACCTAAACTAAAGGTTGACCAAAACTCTTCAGTCCATGTTTGTTCCTCCAGACCCAAGTTCAGCTCCCAACCAGGTCACTGTGTGTTTCTGTGTGTGTTTACGTGGTTTTTCATCAGGAACTCCTAGTGGGATGGTGGCCTGATGGCTATAAATTAGCCCAGTATAGGTGGGTTTGGGGGTGGACCTGTGACAGTGCCCTTAGGTGGACTGACATCCCATCCAAGGTGGATCCCTATTAAGTTCCCAACTGTGTGAAGACAAGCTTCATTTTTATTGTAAGGGAAATTAAGAGATCTGAATGACCAGCCTGTATTTGATACAGAGCTTTTTCGTAGGGAACACAGGTATACAGATCATTTACTAGTGGAGTGCAGGAGAGCCAAATGAAAGAGACACCATTTAAAAGACAACCCTCTAAGAAACTGGCCTGCTCTTTCATCAAGGTATTGCACTAAAGGTTCATGACTGTTCTCACTCACCGAGAGCCACTTTCCATGAGCATGTTAATTTTGTTAAAGAAGGATGAAGATGAAGGCTGTTACCACACCCTTGTTAATAATTCAGTCAGAAGTAAAACTTGTCTGGGCCAGATAGGCCACTCAACAGTAGACATCTCTGAGAATTCATGATGGTGAAGCAGTCCAGGAAATATCACTGTATGTCTCTAAAGACTGCAGGAAATCCCACTGTGCATTTTATAAAAACAAACATTTCTTTAAAAACAAATGTAACCCTTAATTCTGACTGAGTGCTGCATATGTTATCGATTGTGACAGAGCCTGGGGTGCCCATGCCACTCAGGAGTCCAGGAAGGCCAGTGGCTTTGAACTGTGCCAGGGAGAAATCTGCCTCGGCTTTGTGAACTGCGCCTTTTGTTTGTCTTTTATGCCTGCAGTTGCAGTTGGAGACCTCCAGGGGATGCTGTGCCATATTGGCCACAGGCTTTCGGCTGACTCAGTGACCTCCCCTTGTCTGACCTTCCCAATAGAGCAGAAGAAATGTCCATCACGTTCCCACAAACACAAACACACACACACACAAGTGCTGCATCCAATTCAGCACCAATTCAGTTGAATTTAATTTGTTTCATGGCTATGTGGCCAACATTTTCAAAAAGGTCACACAAAAAAAAAATTAATAATGCTGTATTTTAAAGACCATGGAGGGCCACCCATATGGGAGAAGCTATACATGGATAGCATCATTGTTCTCCTTTTTGTTGTTTTCTCTATCTATCTATCTATCTATCTATCTATCTATCTATCTATCTATCTATCTATCTATCTATCTATCTATCTATCTATCTATCTATCTATGTTGTAATTCCTATTTATATTTAATATTTATGTATTGTGGCTTGTATTGTGGCTTTAAATTTCTTGTGCTTTGTGGGTGAAACCCTAAGAGGTGGAGCCTCCATGACATCACTGCTGAAGGTCCGCCCACTGCTTTTATATGTAAGTGGTGGGGAGTCAGCACTTTGGTGGATCATTGAGAGCTGTTGGAGTTCTTTTTTTAGTATTGTTGTCATTCAATTTTCTGGTTTTGTGGATATTTTTGCTTTTTATCATGGATTTTACTATTGAATTACAGATTGGATTTGTTAGCTTTAGATTAACTTTTTAGACACATCCTTTTTACCTTATTTTTGCCCTTTTTTCCTTTCTTGTCATTTTTTTGTTGAATACAAAATAAATTCTCAATTTCGAAAGATTAATCTTTAGGCTTATCTTGTCAAGCTAGAGGTTTAAAGGTTCCTCTCCCTTTAGGCCTGTGCAAGATGATCTATACCTGTTGGGTACTTGGGGATTAGGCTGCTTTTTAGCAAGTTTCTCACCTCTTTTTTTGCTGTGTTTGTATAACATTTTCACAACATGCTGGAAGAGCAAAGTCCTGGGAAGCCAGCAGGAGGCCAACACAAATCCTCCAGGCTTCAAAGGAGCAGCACAATCAATATAAGGGATAGATGCAGGCACCGACTTCCAAAATGTTTGCAAAGGGAACAGCTTAGAAAATTAAAAACCTTGGACACATGGACCTGCAGTTTCATCTGGTCTGTCCTAAAGGTTTGAAACGTAGAATTTGTGTGAAGGTGGGAGTATACGTAATGTAGAAGCACTATGTCTGCTACGTTTTACCTTGCCTTTCTTTTTTGGGATCCTGTATAATCATCCTTAATAAATCTTTAAACATAGCAACTTATTTTTTTTTCCCTTTTTTCACTTTTGTGACCCTTTTGAAATGTTATTGTTTGAAACACTAGGCCTGTGCAGGACTGAAGACTGCCTTTTGAGCTTGTGACCAGGCTGCATAGGGTGAGGTCATTCCACTTTGTGTGAGTTGAAGTAGAAAGATGTTGTGATTGTGTTTTTTTTCTTTGTTTTTGGTCATTTATATCCGCATCTTATTTCACCAATTTTATTATTTATATATGGAGAGCCTGATTTTGATGTTTATTTAGTTCTCTGTGTTATTTTTAATAGCGTAAATTTTTTTTTAGCATTTATGCAATACTGTTTAGTAGTCACCTGACTTGGTTATCCCACAGTGAATAAAGAAAAGCTGAATGAAGTTTCACAGTAACTTAACTTCAAAAAACAAGTAGAGAGGTTGTTTGATTTATGTTTAAGGTTTCCGAGTTTGGCTTTTTTTTTCAAGACACTCTCTCTTTGGTTCTCCTCTTTATTTGACAGTCCTGTGCGCAAATCATCTCCCGGTCCCTTTTTGTTCTCACAATAACTCTCAAGTAGCAGAGTGCACTCACAACATTAGGAGTTTTTGAAAGAGTACAGACTACCAAAGGTTCAATTCTTGTTAAAGCGTGAGGACTAGACTGTCATTCCATCCTGGACATCTTCAGACCTTACTGCTGGGTTTGGCCTTGTCCCAAAGGTGAGGCCAGAAAGTGGATGAATTAGTAGTCACACTTGTTCATTGTCACTGAACCTACCAGTGATCCACCTGGAGTAATAAGAAGATAATTGAAAAATGCAGTTCTGTAATTCTGAAAGTGAACATGACCCTCCAATAATTTCGTGTTTTTAGTTTTGATTCTTTCTAGTACTGTGCTTCTGTTGTGTTTTGTTCCAATGTGACTAACCCATTGGGCTTATTTTGTAAGCCACTTAAGATCAATATCCATCTTTCATCTTTACTGACTGGCACAACCAACAGTAAATACTGTAAACAGTAAAAACAACAGTAAAAACCCAGTGAAAGACTGGGATAAGGACAAAAACAAACATAAGTGCCCGAAGACTAAGGTTATGGTCTAATATTAGGCGGTCGAAAGATTGTGGACCAAAACCAAAACATTGTCCATGAATTAAAGTCAAGTATCAAACTTGTAAACTCCAATTCAGCTTTGGACCAAGTGGCATGAAAGCCTTTTAGAAAGAATTCAAAATCTTGGACAATTACCTTTAGTGCAGCACTGGCTTACTTAATGATGTCATCTGGTGTCACTTCTGGTAAACGGCAACTAGCATCACGCCGCTGAGTCTTAAGAACTGCAGCCAAAAATGGAAGTGCGCATAATAAAAACTAAATGCTGGCACAGATGAATGCAAAATAATAAAATAACACTTGACAAGACTACAATGTTAGGCCACAAAATATGAAAACTGTTCTCTTCAGAAAGTCTCAAATACAAAAAAAATATAATAATGATACAAAAAAAAATGTATTAAAGGTAAAACTATTTGACAAATCTTCTTCCCAATTATAAATGGATGACATCACCTATCTATCTATCTATCTATCTATCTATCTATCTATCTATCTATCTATCTATCTATCTTATAGTGCCTTTCATTTCTATCTATCTATCTATTATATAGTGCCTTTCACATCTATCTATCTATCTATCTATCTATCTATCTATCTATCTATCTATCTATCTATCTATCTATCTATCTATTATATAACACCTTTACATCTATCTATCTATCTATCTATCTATCTATCTATCTATCTATCTATCTATCTATCTATCTATCTATCTATCTATCTATCTATCATATAGTATCTTTTATATTTATCAGTCTATTTATATAGTGAAAAATACTGCAAAAGGAGGGAATGTCAGTACAACAAAGGACTGGAGTGCCAGACGTTAGCCCTTTTTGATTGTGGAGAAAATAAAGGCTAAATAAATTGCACTCACGGGTTAAAAACTGGCTTCAGGTCAAAACAGAAAGTTGAAGCTTTGAAGGAAGTGCTCTGTCCTCTCCAGCCAATTTTCCGAGAATGTCCCCAACTTCCAGTGACTTCTGAGTTTATGTATTGCCAACACGGAAGGGGAACGGGGTTATACATCTTATGGCTGGCAAGCCTTGGAATTGCAAACAGAAAAGAAAAAGGTGATAACTGACAGCATTTGCATGAGGTGATATTGTTTACATTCAGTGAGCCCTGAAGATGTCCTCTACGCACACCTGTCACTTGCTATCTATCTATCTATCTATCTATCTATCTATCTATCTATCTATCTATCTATCTATCTATCTATCTATCTATCTATCTATCTATCCATCCATTCATCTGTTGAACCTGCCTAATCGATGACTGGGTCAGCAGGCCGCAGGCTTTCTCAGCAGCAGCCCAGGCACATTTACCTGTACTGGGCCAGTTGTCACTTAACCTCACACATTCATCTTTAGGAATTTACAGAAGAAAAGCAGCACATACTCCAAAAGAACATGCAAGTCCCATATCGATAACAATGGTAAACTGGGATCTAAACTCAGTCTCCACTCTGCCATCACAGTGTCCATCACCTAAATAAATCAAAATAGCATAATGTAGTTCCTGTATCCCCATCATCCCAAGCCAAATTAAGTCCATTTGAAAGGGATGATAAGGTTGGTCATTTAAACACATTAAGTCAAGATTCCTAAATCTGGCCTCTGAGAAATGTGAGGTAGTAAGCACATGAAATGTGCTATTTGTTTTCTCTCATTATTCATTATAGTGCCTTTCATGGTCAGAAGTCACCACTCACCACGTGTCCCCAGGTTGAACCGCAATTAAAACTGGCATTTTAAGCCACTGCCTTCTTTTCCAAGTCCAGTTCCTTAATTTTATGTTTTATTTTGCATTTGTATTGAAGTATCAACCACCCTCTGTGTCATATGAGCCTTGGAGGAAAAAAATTGATATCTAAGTAGGCATCCAGGCCTCTTTGTTTGATGTTCGTTTCCTCAGAGATCACTGCCAATGTATAAATGTAACTGAGTATGTGTGTGTGCGTGTGCATGTGTGTGTTTGTGTTTGTCTTCTGCGACGCACAGGACATCCTTAAAAGCTTTGCTCCTGAACACTTTGGGAATGAAAAACAGGAAGCAATGTATTGGCCAGGCCAGAGGTATCATTTGGTGTGCTCTCATTGTTTTACTGCCCATTTTCTCACATGCTTGATAGTTCTCAAGCCTCTTTATTGATTCACCCTCCCCGTATGAGTGCAGAACTTATACCCATGTGAATACGCTGATGTCCCTTGATTACTAGTAAGTTCTTCTTTGTATGTCATGTATTATGTTTGGCACCTTTGACTTTTCATAATGCTGGTCCTGTGTGTGCCCTCTGCCAGTTCTCATTTCTCTGTTGATTACAGACTTTTGATCAACATTTTTCTGTATGTAACTGCTTCCTCTGGCTGAGAACTCCAGTGGTGTCCACCATTATGCAGATGTCCAGACAGCAATCCATAATTTGTAACAACTGGAATTCCTTTCTCAACTGAGCAGAGGAACAAAAAAGTGCAACCGTGAGGAGTTCAATTGACATACAAGTGCCATCTTCCATGAACTTCCCCCAAGGTTCCTCATATCTCTTTCCTTCCTTCAGACAGCCTCCACCATCTTTGACTTTGCACAGATTTACATCTGATCTGAATTTTGCCACCTTGTTTTTGCACAAGGCATGTGGTGAGTGCTATAGTTTTGCCAAGGAGCACTGCTGCCAGCCATTTCCTTGCCCTTGTTTGCAGTGGATTGCAAAAGGAGAAGCAGGAGCAGATCTGTCGTCAGATGTAGGCCAAATTCCACGATCTGCTGTGGCAGGTGCTATGGCATCAGGGGCGTCATCGAGTGTGCCGTCATGCTAGCGAAATAGCTTATGAGCTTCAACGTCTTCTACAGCCATGCTGCCAAGATGGGCACAGGGACTGGCATCCACATTAATTAAAGAAAAATATGTGAAGATGTCCTCTGCGAGTAGGAGGCTGTCGTAAGTTTGCAACTTAGTAGTAGTGTCAGCTGCCTGGAAATGTGCTGACTGAGGAGACACAGAGAGGCTTAATTCAAGCTCACAAATGGGAATCAAACCTTCCTTAGTGATAGATAGGGGAATCTTTTACTCCAAGACCCCGTACCCTTCACTAAGATCCTGAATCCACTCACTGGAAGAGTCTGGTATTCTTCACTGAGACTCTTAAGGTTAATGCTAAACCCGTAACCTCTCACCACTAGAATCCTCACGCCCCAGAATGGACCCCTGAGACCAATGCACCTTAAAATTACTGTAAATAATCTAATGGTGTGTCTGAATCCTCGCACTGTTTGGTCGACAATTGTCCCTGGTCTCTGACTCTGTACATTCAGGTCTGCTTCCTGGAGCTGGAATTTGGACCATCTCATTAAAAGTCAACGTCTCTCAATCAATGTCATAAGAACATAAGAAATTTGACAAAGGAAAGGAGACCATTCAAGCTTGTTGGCTTAGCTAATAGCTAAGCTCTCACAATATTTCATCCACATTCTTCTTAAAGGTTATCAAGGTTTCTTCTTCAACTACAGATCATGGCAGTTTGTTCCAGATTCCCTCAGCTTTTTGAGTAATGACATTTCTCCTGGCTGGAAACCTAAATGCACATCTTCATTAATTTCAAATGCTGTCCTTGAGTACATGATTCACTGTTAAGTTGGAAGAATTCTGCTGGATCTACTTTATCAATGTCTTTAAATCCAAAAATAGGATCACACTCAGTCCCCTCTATTCAAGACAACAATTTGATTCTGTAAGTCTATTAGACTGCAACATGTCCTTAAGTTCCAGGATGCACCTGATCGATCTGCTCTGAACATCTTCAAGTACTGCTTTGTCTTCCTGTAACGTGGTGACCAGAACTGCACACAATTCTCCAGATGTGGTCTCACTAGTGCATCACTGCATAGAGTCTGACCATAATGTTCATTGATTTATATTCAACAATTTTTACGATATAACCTAGCATTTTCTTTACTTTTTTAATCACTCCTGCACATTGTTCAGATGAAAATATCGTATCGACATAAACCCTAGTTTTGCTTTCCTGTACGGCAGTGTCTCCCATCTTGTTTTTATAATTGACGTTCCTTTTGCCCACATGTAGAATATTGTACTTTCCTACATTAGACTGCATTTTCCAAGTGTTCACCCAATCCTGAAGTTTGTCCAAGTCTTCTTGTTTTTGCTGCCTCCTCATTCCCTGTGAATTTCACAAGTTTACTAACTATACTGAAATCTATGCCATCAGCGTGTAATCAGTAAAATAAAAGACAAAGAGTAGATGACAAAGACAGCTGCTGTACAGGCTTTTAAATGTTAGAAGCACCGCACAATATGCAGATCACACAGCAGCAGCAGATCGAGCAAAGAGGAGGTAAAAAAAACTGTATTTGTTTCCCATTGTATCCCCATTTAAGAGGGGGTTTCAGGGGAGCGTCAGTGTCTCCTTGGGGTGCATTCAGTCCCCCTCATCACAACACGAGGGGAGCAAAATGGATGGCACATAGTGGGTTTGGTGAGCGAAGCGAGCAACGGGGTAAGCCCCCTAGTAGATATATAATTAACAGAAATGTAGAATCCTTACATATAAGATAAAATTTTAAGCATCTAAAGATGTGTCTGATGGTAAGTTCAGACGGCCAGGAGGACAGAAAAAGTAAAATAAACTCTAGAGAAAAAAAACAAAATCTTCAGAGGTTCTACAACAAAACGGCCACTCAGCCCCCGCTGGGCATTCAATTTCTTCCTTGGGGATAAACAAAGTTCGATACATACAGATAACAATGTGTAGCCGGAGACATGTTTGAAACAATGACGCTAGGGTTTAAAATTTTTAATTAGTCGTAAATTTGGATAGTAATGGTATGTATGATGCTGATTTTTACACCGTCACAGTAATTACATCATGCGTCGCACACGTCTTCCTGAGCATCAGACTGGCAACCTTGCATTACAAACAATATACCATTGTGGCACAACAAAGTGCCACCTTGGGAAGATGAATTTCAAAATGAACACCTTCAAAAATGTCCTGAATCAAAAAAACAGACCAGGCCATTTAATTCCTTGATCTTTAAACACCCCAAGCCCTAGCAAACAAAACAATACCTCCAATAATTTTAAAGGCCAAGGAAACAGCTGTAAAAAATAATAAGCAACTACTAATAAAAACAACAACCAGATCATGACATTACAGAAAAGAAGAGTTTGAGTTGTAAGCAGATATAGAAAGGGATAAAATACAGCATACCTTATTACAGCTAAAGCAAAGTCCTCTGGGACTGCTGACCACTTGGAAGAAATTTGTAAGCCTGAGTAAAGCCTACTAGGGTGAATTGTTTTTCATTTCTATATTATCTGGACAAATACCATCGTCTGCATGGACTTCTCTGCTATCCCATACTAGTGTTTTTTCAATAATTTTGGCTATCTCTGGACTTCTTTCTAATCAATTTCCATCATTTCACATTTGTTTGATTGTGTGTACCTTTGTGATCTTTATGTATGCTATAACCACAAGTAGGTGCTACTGAGCCCCATATCTCAGGCACAATATCACCCAACAAAACTCAGGGTTTAAAATAATCCATTTTTATGTTCACCAACTCCCTTTTACAGGGCACACTGCCATAAATACCACAATATTAAATTAATATTACATTAATATGTCTTTCCTGATGTGAGGCAGTGGACATCTTTCCAAGTAAGAGTCAGGAATTCTTCTGGGGTCACAACGCTGCATGTCAGGAGCACTTCCGGGTCACATGGAAGCCAGTGTAGTCCTCTGCCGGCTGTGCCCTTTGGTGGCACCCAAGGACATCTGGAGGGTTGCAGTGTGTTAGGTATTGGGGAGGGCATTGCTTTGTTATACTGTGTGTTATTTAGCTTTGATTCCTTCAATTCAAATATAGAGACCTAACTTTTTTGTACTTGCACTGTGTGTGGTATGGCTTATACAGTGTGAGGTCAGTTGGGAAGTGGTAATGTCTTGATGATTATATTTTTTATATAATCACATTGTTCAGAGATCGGTACACTATGAACCCTCTATCCGGAAGCTTGGTCTCTTATGATGATGTGATTGAATCTTCTCACTTGGACCTCTAAAAATGAGAGCCTAAAATGTACACTGTATTATTTTTTTACACTGTGAGCTTGAATGTTCTCCATAATTATCTGAACTCTCAAATGAACCCTCTCATTGCAGCCACAGTCTCACACTCAGTGCTCCCGAATCCTGTTCTTGGGGCCCTTTCACCTGGGCCCTTAGCCCCCCTTTTGCACTGTGTTATGATTATAGGAGAATTGCCTGCAGGAAAAGGTATGATTAAGTGATCAGGAGATGAAAAACACTAATTGGAGAAAGGAGAGGTGAAGTCAGGAAGGAGCTTTGAGTCTGAATACAAGGAGAAGTCAAAATATTGAGTGTCAGGTACAAAAACGTAAGAGCATGAATTGTGGTGGAGAAGGGAAGCCAAAGGTTCCACTTGTAACTTGTTTTAATTAGCACTAATTATTTAAGAAGTATTCTGTAATGAATGCAATAGTTATGTCACAAAACCTTAAGCATAATAACATCAGAGGCTGTTCTTTTTGTGTCAGCGGAGGAAATTCAATCTCCCTCAAGCAATAATGGTCAGATTCTACAGAGCCATCATCAAGTCTGTTCTGGCCTCATCTATAACTGTCTGGTTTGGTGCTACCTCTGTTCAGGCTACGGCCAATCTGCAGTGCCTCATCATAGCCTGTGAAAGGATCATAGGTTATAATTTACTTTGCATTCAACTCCTATATGAGTCCAGGGGAAGGAAGAGGGCCACAGAGATCATTGCTGATCCGACTCACCCAGAGCATCACCTGTTAAAAGACGTCCTCATACAGTGAAAGCTAAAACAACACGTCAACCTAAACAGCGCAGTTATTCTGACTGATCAGGTCTGAGCTTCTACTCAGTATCCATGTATGCCTGCACACTGGACTACCTGGACATTTTACACCTAGTATCTCTTTATTTTTTTTGCATTACCCTTGTACGCTGCATCATTTTTTTAATCATTTTATATTTTATCTGTTTATATTTATCTTTTATTCTTGTATGTTGCATCAATTCTATCAAGGCAAATTCCTAGTACACATTCGTACACATTTTGATTCTGATGTTGTGATCTTCTAGGTTGTCTTGGAGAATCTGAAAACAATTTTCTTATTGAAATTATTCTATTTATTATTTGAACTTCACCATGACACCATTATGATGATTTTTCATACCTTGTTTATTGTTTCCTTGGTTGTTGCTGGCCATGTGACTCACGTCACATGATGTGTGTGGTGATAAGGTTTCAGTATATTTTCTGTTTTATTGTTGGTTTTGTTGATTTTTAATGGTTGTTTTTTATCTTTTTTATAGAATTTCTGTTTAGGTTTATTTGTCATTTATTATTTCTGCTTTATGTTTTTGAATGTTTGTCTATTTCTTGTACTTTGAAGCCCCAGGGGGCAGAGCCACCTACACCTGACTACTCACAGGCTTTCCCTCCACATTTATATTGAGGTCAGAGTGAAGGACCCAGCAATAGATCGTCGAGAGTGTTAGGAATCTGCTTTTCATTTGTCTTTCTGGTTACTGGATTCTTCATCGTTTGTGGTTTTGGATTCTGCTCTTTGGATAATGTATCGAGAATTGTTCACCTCAGACTGCCTTTTAGGAAAATGCTTGTTTGCTCCTTTGCAATTTTTTATTCTTCTCTTTGATTTGTTTCAATAAGTTCTCTTTTTATAAAGATTCATGCTTGGATTGTCTCAACAAGCCAGAATTTTACGATTTGTATTTCCCTTTAAAGACATTGTTGATCTATTTTGGAACTTTGATTGCGCTTTGATCTTTAAAAGCAATGAGTAAAGCCAAGTTACTAAAAGCTTAAAATGAGTATTGGCAAGATGTGAAAATTTCAAAAGTTAGAAATATATTCAAAATAAGTATGAACAAGCTGTGACGGGGATAAGACATGTTGCAACAGATTCCAAATGATGGCAAAAACTTCAAAATGAACATTGACTGGTCATACAAAGGTTTAAATGTTTATTGAAGAGTTTATAGTAACTCAAAATCAATAATAAAAAGTTACAAAAAGTCCTAATTAAGTGTTCCCAAATTGCAAAACATGCAAAACAAATATGCAAGAAATTAAAAGTTCATATTTTAACATGCGTATTGACAAGTAACAAGTGTTCTGAAATGAGCATCGACAACTTACTAAGAGGTCACGACTCTCGACAGATTCTAAAAGCTTTAAAACACGGCGGCCAGAATCGGGATACAGACGGACCTCCCTGCCCTTATCACTACACTGGCTGCCTATCTAATATTGACATTCATGAAACTGAGATGTTGACTGTGTATCCTCACTTTCATCTTGTCTGTGCGCACTGGTCTCCCGCTGTCTTTTCACATGGATGTCGTCATTAAATGCTACTGCACACACGTTTTGTGTTTCACTTTCTTTTGTAATCCATGATGTGACTATTCAGTCTTGTAAGGTATTCTTGGTTGTTTTGTAAAGCTTCTTGTAATTGTTTGTTTTGCCAACAAATGAGAAGAGAGGTGCTGCTGGCCAGTAGATGACTACAGGACTTTCCAAAGCTCTTCAGTGTTTAAAAAGGGGTAGAAGCTGACAGACCAGAGTGTGGCTTCTGCACTGGAACTGTGGGCAGAACCGGAACTCTGGGAATCAGAAAGCAGGTTTGGATGTCTGGACAAGGTGAAAGAAATTCTGTTATATGTACTCACAGTGAACCACAAAACTAATAAAAGAATTTAAATGATCTCAAATGTTCATCAATGAAAATGAATAATTTACATTTTTATTAGATTAGAGTATTTTATACTTGGAAGGAGTGTTTTCATGACAAAATTGTCTTCAGATTTCTTTGGAAGAAAATGTGATAGTCCTGTAAATAGTGAAGATGAGTAAAACAGACAAGTTTTGATACACTTAACAGTATAATTTGTTTTGAAGGCAATTTTCCAAATGCAAAACGTGAAAGAGTTTTTTTAGGATTTAAGTACTACTGCTCCCCAAACCTGTGTTGACACTTCTGTGTTTACCTGTGTTCTTTTCTGCAGTTACAGTATGTAGAGCATGTAATCTGGATTACACCAGTGAAGTCTGTTCATGTCTCTTGTTCACATCACTGCAGCGGAGTGCAGTACGCTTTATAAAAATATGACATGGTGTGCATTTCTTGACATGAAAAAACACTAAAACACACCACTATGATTTCTACACAAAAAAATCTCAATACAAAGAGAGGTGCTGCTGCCAACCCCACCTCTGCCGCACCGTGGCCTAACTTTTATCCTTATCCTATTTGAGGATAAGCACACTTCTGGTGATTTTTTTTATTAAAAAAAAGTTTATTTAAATACTAAATGACAGAATAACTTGCAGAATTAATACATTAAAAAACGCTTCCACATAGAAACTAAATGCCTTTCTTCTTGTGTGAGTTGCAAAATTTTGCTGTGATGCAACTTATTTTGCAAAATGTTTTTAGGGATTTACTGTGAACTAATTTTGCAGGAATCATTTTACTCATTACCACCTATAGCCTGTTTAGAGCATTTTTAAAAAGATGTGTGTCCGTTTGTCTGTGCGTTTGCATGTATGCGGTAAACGTTTCGTGAAAACTGCAATTTGAGAACGAATAGCCCAATTCTTATGAAATTATGCAGAGAATTTGCACTTGTTTGAGTGAAGAGATGAATAAGGTTTGAGTGAACTCCAATTGTTCAGCTTGAAGACTCTGAAGTTTATCATTTTTAAACACGATACAAACATCAATTACACCACTGCTCAGAAGTATGCAAAATCTGGCACACATTTAAGACTTTGAAGGAAAGACTTTTGTGAATTTTTAGTTAAATCCAAAGCTTAACCTAATATTTGGGAAAGTTTACACCAAATACTGAACTCATGTTGTAATTATAGAGAGGGTCATGGGCTGGCCACATCATTTCTTCCATCATCAAGTACAATTGTTGCTCAAAAATATACATTTTTATGAGAAATATGTTATATCTGTTGAAGAAATTAAATTGTAAATATATTAAAGAAATAAACCTTGTCCTCAGCTATGACTTCTTAGAGTCAGGAACCAGGCAGGAGGAAGCTTGTCCAATGCATCATTTATTTTCTCTTCAGCAAATACTGAAGAGGAAGCATTCTGTTACTGCAAGGGGCTGTGCCCTGGGCAGAGGTCCTGTTAGAGCAATCTACTAAGGGGCAGTGCCCTGGGCAGAGGTCCTCTTAGAGCAATCTACTAAGGGGCAATGCCCTCGGCAGAGGTCCTCTTAGAGCAATCTACTAAGGGGCAGTGCCCTGGGCAGAGATCCTTTTAGGGCAATCACATAAGGGGCAGTGCCCTGGGCAGAGGTCCTCTTAGAGCAATCTACTAAGGGGCAGTGCCCTGGGCAGAGGTCCTCTTAGAGCATTCTACTAAGGGGCAGTGCCCTGGGCAGAGGTCCTGTTAGAACAATCTACTAAGGGGCAGTGCCCTGGGCAGAGGTCCTCTTAGAGCAATCTACTAAGGGGCAGTGCCCTGGGCAGAGGTCCTCTTAGAGCATTCTACTAAGGGGCAGTGCCCTGGGCAGAGGTCCTCTTAGTGCAATCTACTAAGGGACAGTGCCCTGGGCAGAGATCCTTTTAGGGCAATCACATAAGGGGCAATGCCCTGGGCAGAGGTCCTCTTAGAGCAATCAACTAAGGAGCAGTGCCCTGGGCAGAGGTTGTCAGCAAACTGTCAAAGAATAAGATCAGAGGTCTTCATTTATAATCAACAAAATTTACATAAGAGTGCTGAGTAAATGCATAGACATCTCCAGACATTTTACTCTGATTGTTTCATTAGCTTACACACCCAAATAAAATTTCTAAAGAAAAGTCTAATTTCTACGGTATTCTTGGACCTTACAATACTTTTCAATACTTCTCAAGTTCCTGTGTGCGTGACATCTGTCAACTCTTACTAGATACATAATAGTCTGCCAATGTCTTGTACCATCACCCAGAACCTTTTTGTTCTTTGTTGTCCACTTCACCTATTTCTGGTTTCCTGATGTGCTTAAACACGTTTCTGACATTTATTAACCCTTTTATACTACTTCTAAGATAGATGCTAAATTTTAGTGTTGAAAGCCTATCAGAACACCTTATGTGCAAAAACTACTGCATATTACTCCTAAATGACTATTTCACCCCAAAGTCTAATTTTTCTTCCCCATATTTCAACAAATATTATGAAAGACAAATAAATGTTATGCTGGCAAAGATGCTGAGACCACTTGGTCTGCTTTATCTCAAATTGTGCACACCGGATATATGTCAGTGTTCTCCTCCTTTCAACAGATTTCTTTCAGCTCCCTTAAGCTGCTAAAACATCTCCACCTATGAACCAGAAATTTCATGAAGTGCCATGGATTACTATAAAGTGCTTTCATGAAATCTTTGTGATCGACTGGCATGAAGGTTTCCTCCTGGTTAGTGCCAGGAGAATGTAGGGTCAGAAAATGGATGGATGGATTTGGAATATCAAATTTTCGTCTGCTTTTTTAAAGCACAAGTAGGATATTTAATCAAACCAAACTACAGGCTGTTTTAGACACACCGGCAAATTTCTTTCTTTCTTTCTTTCTTTCTTTCTTTCTTTCTTTCTTTCTTTCTTTCTTTAACTGGCCCATCAACAATAAGACAGCACAGGTTTCCTGAAAACACAACAACAAACCCAACTGCCCTGTCAGTGACGTGTCCTCCTTGCCGGCTTTTAATTAGATTGGAGAGGCATTAAAGCAAAGAGACAGCACAATGTCACAGAGACGGGTTTTATTCTCCTGTTTGTTGACCACAGAGGCAGAGAGCGAGAGAGAGAGAGAAAATAAGAGAACTAAACCAAAAAAAATGGTCATCTGTTCAAAGTGAGCTGAAAAGAGATCCCTGGGGAGACAGAGTTGGAGGTATATCACATATCATCTCGCTCTGATCATTCACGCTTTCTAATTACATAAGGTGAGAAGGGCTATAATTTTATCGTATTTGTTTTGCATCACTGCAAAAATAGAAAATGAGGGCCCTGCCGAGCCGCGCCAATTTACTTCATTTCGACCTTGATTAAAAGAAAATTAATTGCCACATCTCTCATTATGTTACAGGCAGCATTTGATGACAGAAATGGAAACCTAAAAACAAGGCATAATGCAGCAAGGAGAGAGCGACCTGTTTGTTAAAAGACACACGGCACATGTAATGATGCCAGAGGAAAAGGGGGACTAAAACAAAAGATCCGGCTGAGGCGTTGCACCGAAAAGCAGCATTTAGCAGTAAAGACAACACACACACACACTCCTCCAGTTAAAGCTGCTGGATCCATCACTGAGTGATTCTCAAGCAAAGCTATGAAGGCAGAAGCAGGCAGAGAGGCCTGAAGATTGAATGTGTCCTTGTCCCGTAGCAGTGCATGTATGCAAATGAAAGATATGTGACTTGCAAGCCCCTCAGCGGACCACTTCAGGTGCTTTGATTACCCATCAGGCAATTTCATTTACACCATCACTACCACAAATGCAGAAAGAGGAAACTCATGGAGAATGTTGTTGCATGAATTACCACTAAATGGTGAGTTTTAGGTGGAACCCCATTAGCAATTAGAAGAACACGGGAGGGATCCATATCCATGACACATTGGTAAAATGCAAGCACAAGATCTCTGTGTCTACAGGGGACCAAACAGATGTTCAGAAACAGAGAGGAAGAAGTTCAGGGCCCATCAAGAAGAATGCCTGCACATATCAGTAGGTACCTGAACTCTAGAAGAACCACTTTCACTGTTATTTTTATCACCAGCTAGCTTGTAGTCAGTGTGCAGCAGTCAGGCGTTTGAAAGTCTGGAAAGCAACTTCTTGCAACTTGGCCAGCTTCTCTGTTACAATGCTGAGGGGCATCGCTCCAACAGAGCATATTATATCCTGGCCGAATGGTTAAACCAGGCTCGTTTCCAAGCACTTGAAGCACGTTGAAGCTCAGCATTCATGTGAGAGCAGTGATGCACTAAGTGTGTCCCCTGTTGGAATGCCATAACCAGTGAAGACACAATGAATGAGAGGCTTTGCTCAGTAGGCACCATGTTATGCTGTTTCAATGGCATTTATCAGAATCTGAGCATCGTTATCATAAATTTGTTGTCAGTCAGTCAGTCAGTCATCTTCCAACCCGCTATATCCTAACACAGGGTCACAGGGGTCTGCTGGAGCCAATCCCAGCCAACACAGGAGCAAGACAGGAACAAATCCCTGGGCAGGGCGCCAGCCCACCACAGGGCACACACACACATACACTAGGGACAATTAAGGATCACCAATGTACATAACAGAGCGACGAGCACTGAGCAGGCTCCTGTCAATCATGGAGAATCCACTGCATCCACCGAACAGGATCATCTCCAGACAGAGGAGCAGCTTCAGTGACAGACTGCTGTCACCGTCCTGCTCCACTGACAGACTGAGGAGATCGGTCCTCCTCCACAATATGCGACTCTTCAGTTCCACCCGGGGGAGTAAACGCTAACATTATTCAAAGTTATTGTCTGTTTTTACATGCATTTTTATTACTATTTAATTTAATATTGTTTTTTGTATCAGTATACTGCTGCTGGATTATGTGAATTTCCCCTTAGGATTAATAAAGTATCTATCTATCTATCTATCTATCTATCTATCTATCTATCTATCTATCTATCTATCTATTATACAGTGCCTCTCATATCTATCTATCTATCTATCTATCTATCTATCTATCTATCTATCTATCTATCCTGCATGTCTTTGGACTGTGGGAGGAAACCCACGCAGACACAGGGAGAACATGCAAACTCCATGCAGGGAGGACCCGGGAATCAAACCCAGGTCTCCTTACTGTGAGCCAGCAGTGCTACCACTGTGCCACCATGCCGCCCTAAATTTGTTGTTTTCTTGTATTTAAGAATTAATTTTTATAATTATTACTTTGTCTCCCGTGCTCTATTTGTGATGATGTAACACCATTTACTGGCACATGTGTCACACGATGCAGCATGTGTGAGACTACAGTGGCTATGGTATTACAAAAGGTCTGATCTTTGTTTAAAAATAAAGGGAAGATATTCTGTAGAAACAAATCTTAATTTATAAAGAATTTCTGGCTCCAACTTTCAGCCCTCTGTTGTGTCAACACACATTTTTAACTCTGTAGCAAAAGTAATGGCGCTCCTTTCTATCTCTGCTTCTGTCACTCACCCTTAAAGAAATCTCTGTCAGTCGCCACTCACCTTGACAGGTGATCAGATTTCACTTTTAAGGAATAATCTAAATGACTGTGACAGTGTTGTCTAAAATGAAAATGTTTGTCCCGAGTGTACCAGGACTCACATGTATGAGCTTATTATAAAGTGAAAATGGTCCACATCACCAGAAGTCCAAATCAACAATTGAATTAATCGAGAGCTCCATCAGCTTGATGCTCTGATACATCTATTTCATGATTAACTAAGTTCACATCTCGGTGTTTTAATAACATGGAGCTGGACAAAGATTGTGACCTGGATTATACAAGTATGAATCAATGGAGACACCTTGCAGGAGTAGGTTAAGTTTAGAGCTTATGTGTATGACAAGTGACAATGATGTCACAATGTTTTCACTCAAAAGTCCTAATAGTTGATCTCAGAGAATGTTCTTCCTTGAAAGTGGACAATGGTCAGCATGGGCACTCTGACTACTCTGCAGCTATGTAACCTCATATGCAGCAAGATGGGGTGCACTCTCATGGCCAGCATTAAGTTTTCCAGCAATTTGTGCTACAGTAGCTCTTCTGTGGATTTGGACCCAACAGGCTACTCTTTGAATACCATGAGCATCAATGGGCCTTGGGCACCAATGACGTTGTTGTCGATTCACCAGTTTCCCTTTCTTGGACCACTATTGGTAGGTACTAAGCGGTGAATATCAAGAACACCACACAAGAATATCAGGAACACCACACAAGACCTGCCATTTTGGAGATGCACTGGCCCAGTTATTTAGCCATCACTATTTGGCCCTTGTCATAGCCACTCAGATCCTGACGCTTGCCTATTTCCCCCTTTTGCAGCACATCACCTTCAAGAACTGACTGTTTTCTTGCTGCCTTAGATATCCCACCCCTTGAGGGGTGTCACTGTAATGAGTTATTTAAAGTTATTTGTTTCACCTGGGGCGGCACGGTGGCACAGTGGTAGCACTGCTAGCCTCACAGTTAGGAGACTGCATCTCCAAAATGGCAGGCCTTGTGTGGTGTTCCTGATATTCTTGTGTGGTGTTCTTGAGCGGCACGGTGGCACAGTGGTAGCACTGCTAGCCTCACAGTTAGGAGACTCGGGTTTGCTTCCCTGGTCCTCCCTGCATGGAGTTTGCATGTTCTCCCCGTGTCTGCGTGGGTTTCCTCCCACAGTCCAAAGACATTCAGGTTAGGTGCATTGGCGATTCTAAATTGTCCCTAGTGTGTGCTGGGTGCGTGTGTGTGCCCTGCCCGGGGTTTGTTTCCTGCCTTGCGCCCTGTGTTGTCTGGGATTGGCTCCGGCAGACCCCTGTGACCCTGTAGTTAGGATATAGCTTGTTGGATAATGGATGGATGTTTCACCTGTCAGTGGTTTTAATGCTGTGATTTATCGATATAAATAATATAGATAAAAAAAATTGTAAAATGACAAAGAACACAAGAGAAACATCCATCCATCCATCCATTATCCATATCCTAACTACAGGGTCACGGGGGTCTGCTGAAGCCAACACAGGGCGCAAGGCAGGAAACAAACCCCGGGCGGGGCACCAGCCCACCGCAGACATGAGAAACAGTAAATGAAAAACAATCGAAATGACAAAAAAGGAAAATATACTTAAGCCAAGAAATAGATCCTGGCTGAAACATAACAGTGATTGTCTTTGTCCTTGTGTAATTGTGAATTATAACTCCATCTTTATGGCCACGATGGAAAGTGTCTAACCCAAGAGACGAATGGCCCAGTTAAGCCAAGACTGGCAGATGAAGGTTTTGTCTTTAGGGCATATGCAAAAAATCAGGAAACAAAGGTATAGTCAAAGTAGCAATAAGACGTCTGAACCCAGCAGCCAAACCAGAAAATTCAAATCATGTGCAACTAGAATTTCCTTTACTTAACCACAATAAATTTGTGAAGATTTCATTTTCTGCTTTGTTACTCCAAAAACTTCCTTTAAAGCGAAATGTGTGACGCCATCACCTGCAGTCAAGTCATATGCTTACGTAACTTGCATCCCTCATTTCTGTTAAACGTGCCCTGTACAGCTCAAAAAAGCCAGGCCCTGAGTTCTTAATTTGTTGGAGTTCAACACCACAATAACTCAAATGCACATTTTCTTTTTCCTTTATCAAATAGTAAACACCATTACATTAATCTTTTTTTCTTTCTGTCATTGCTTCCATTAGTAGAATTGTTGCAAGCATAATGCAGCTTTTGCATACTAAAATAAAATGTTAGTTTTTCCTACAAATACACTCAGTACTCAGTCCCCACCTCATTCACTGATTATTCATTTAAAAATTTTTAAATTATAAAACAAACAACTTTCCATTCGAGGCTAAACCAAACCTTCACTTTATTCAGCCTATGAAAAATATGTATAAGAACTCCACAAATTATTCAGTTTTAATTATAACATAATAGATAGATAGATAGATAGATAGATACTTTAATAAAAGATACATATACCTATTTAATAGAACTGCCAAACGATTAAAGATGTACATTTTGTTCAATCGCAAAATACCACTGTTTAATCTCAATTAATCAATTTAATCAATTTATCCAAAGTACTTCTGCCGTGTCCTATATGTACAGTATGATCCATCTACAGTTAAAGTTGGCGTAGCAATGGATTGTGCAGATTGCGCAAAGCACAAGGGCCTATGAGCTTGGGGGGCCCACTCTGGGCCATATAGATTTTTAAAAACTTTTTAATAACTTAACTAAAACAGCGGTTTCACAGTCTCGATGCAGTGGCTTCAACGTTCAATTTCTTGTTACCCTCAACTCTGACCCCGATGGCTGATGACGAATTGTATGTTACCTCCGATCGTTTTGCACTCAATTGTTGTCATTTTGTGCATGTTGACTGTTTCGGGAGTAGCTGACCTGCTGCTGATAGATCACTGTGCGCCGTTGTCTACTTTCACTGACATTTGCATGGCTTACATGTTACTGCTGACTGTTGCTGCGAGTGAACAATCGTCCTCCAAGTTAAAGGACCTCAGAAGCACCACGTCTCAAGACAGACTTAATGGCTTGGCTGTACTCTCAATCGGAAACGAGCGCGTCTGACAACTTGACGTGTCAAACGTTGTTGAGACTTTTGCGCAACAGAAGGCCCTCAAGCGAGTATTTTAAAGTACTAGTGATATGTAATATGATTTGTGACTTGTCACGCAGTTCCACTTTTGTAAGCTTTAACAGTTGAACAGATCTTTAATCTGTTTTATTGTATACCTTAGCATGGCTTACTGTGCATTAGATTTGTGAGCGTCACCACTTTATGACGTCCATTTTCTCAGAACTTGTGTAAAACAGGTTGATTGTGTAGCAGAATCTTATCAGCTGGTGTTGTCGCTTTAATTTGTCACAAATTGAAATTGCTTCATTTTATAGCACAGACAGTTTCTACTTTGTTGCTTATGTTATATTTTAATCATCTCTTTTCACAAAGTTGGCTTGGAAAAGTAAGCAGGTCCACATTTTATATAGATACTAGTGCTACTACCCACACCGCCCACATTCCATTCCCACAATTTATTTTATTTTTGCTAACTTACAGCGGCTGTAATAAAGCATTTAAAAAGTTATTGCAAATTTCATTTAGAGAGCTGGTTTGTTTGTCACCAGTGTGTGATAGTGACGCAGTCACAGATGCCACTGTCCAGCCGGTCCCTAGGATCTAGTTATGAATAAATTACTAAGAGTTATGCTAGACAGGAGGGGCCCACCTCAGGGTGCTGCACAGGGGTCTTCTGCAAGCTGGCTATGCCACAGTTTACAAAAATATAAGAAGTTTTGCTAATAAACACACATGATCTCCAGGGTCGGTGTACACTTTATATGAAATGTCTTTCTCCCAGCATTGCGGGCCTGTGTCATGGCCTGAGTACATTGTGGCCATGAAAACAAAACAGCAACTGGCCTCTTTGAGTTGTGTATGACAAGCAAACAATTAATAAACACATGAACAATACCTAACACTTTTAGTAGTTATTCACAGCTCTTTCATCCACACACAAGTTCAGATTACAGGGATGCGGGTCTCTCCGACCAGTCTGACACAGAAATGACTTTATAACAAATGCTCCTTCTGACTGTCAGGAATATCAGGTAAGTTCAGTCATGGAGTAAACCACACACTTAACTATCCATCGCCAGCAGGCTTTCATTTGCTTGTTGGCCTGATACGGACACTGCTGACCCACCATTAAACTTTACGTGCCTCCTTCCTTTCCTGATGTGTTGCTTCACTGAATTGGTCAATGATCTTATTTATTCAGATTCAGAAGTTTCCTTCTTTACTGGTCTTCCAGCCTTTCCGTCCATATCCTTTGTCCTTCACCTCACGCCGTCCATTCACTCGACTCCTCACACCCTCCTCTACCTCTCTCCTTCTTGAAACTTCCACCCTTTTTTAAGCCCCGGCATGCCACTCACTTTGCAGCACCCTATTCACTCAGGTTGCTCACCTAACGCGGTATGTAAATGCAAATTCTAAATATTGAGCAGCCACCATCAAGAGAAGGTCTCCTCTTCAAGTGTGACTCTATTGTGTAATGCAACAAACATTCTAAATTAACTTTTTCAAAACTTTATTCAGCTAAGCTGCATCTACAAATTGATTTATCCATGATAAACAGTATAGTTGTGGCCATAGGGCATCTTCCCAAAATGGGAGTAACCACAAAAGGAGCAAACAAAATATTATGACAGACAAAAACTCCATAGCAGTAACTTCATAAATATTACCAGATCAGCAAAAAACATTCTCAAAAGCCTTCCTATGGCACCCTGAGATTTAACTTTAATAAGTCAGTTTGGACAAGCCTGAATCTAACACAATCTCACAATCTCAGTGGGCATCACTGTGAACAAACCACCAGTTGATGAATGGCTCAGCGTCGAAATATCTGAATTAATGCTTCAGTCCACTTTACTATCTTTAGAAAATTTCTCCCATTTTCCTTCACCTTCACCTCTCTTCTCTGGAGGCAGATCCTCTGTGTTTTTCCCAGTTGATTCTGGGGTTCATCAGCAGTGCGTTTCTGCTCCTACTCTCTATTCAATGCTTGTATGAACTGGGTGTTGGGCAGGGTCGTGGGGTCCAGCGGCTGAGGGGCACCTGTTGTGGAAAAAAGATTCACTGATGTTGACTATGCCAAAGATGCTGTGATCTTCGTGGAGTCAATGGAGGCTGAGTGAGGAGTCTGAGTGTCTGGGCTTGTGAGTGTCCTGATAAAAACCAAAGATCCAGGCCTTTAATGAGCTCTTGGGCACAGCCATCAGCAGTGTGTCCTAATGTTCCTGACATCTCTGCAAAAGGACAAAGGTCCAAGTCTTTAGAGTCCTGGTGCTTCCTGTTTTGCTGTACGGATGCAAAACTTGGATGCTATCCAGTGACCTGAGACGAAGACTGGACTCCTTCTGTACTGCGCCTTTTTGGAGAATCCTTGAGTATTGCTGGTTTGACTTTGTGTTGAATGAGCAGTTATGTGGTGTTATGGGTCCACAGCTCGTTGAGTAAAGGCCATTTTTAAATAGGTAATCGATGTGCTCGCGGCTTAGTGAGGGGACGTTGGGCCATAGTGGGCGCGGGCGATCCGTAGGGTGTGGGCGTTTCTCACCTAGTGCACAGGTGAGGAACTGCCCACATTCATGATTGTCCCGTGGCTAATGCTGCAGCTGCTGTGGCCCTCGTCGTTTTAAAAAGAAGCGCAAGTCGGTTTTAGGGGGAAAATAAGAACGATTGGAGAGGAAAAGGAAAGGAGAGGACGAAGGTTACCGGGAGCAGGAGAGGAAGCAGGCGGTGCGTGAGTGTGGTGAGCGCGCGATCGAGCGCTCGTGGACAGCTGCGTGGAAGCTGGGTGTTAGGCCGACACCCAGGCGTTTGTGTTGATATCGCTCCCGCTGAGCGATCAGGTAGCGGGAGTGACCAGGGAAGGCGACTGGCCGCAGAGAGGCCATTGAAAGGCAGCGAAGTCGGAGACTTGGTGGTGGGAATCCCCAACGTGAGCGACCTGGCCGTTGGTGGAAACCAAGTTCTCCGGGACTGGGATGAGTGCCATACCGGAGCCAGGGATCGGGAGGTCTCCAGTCTCGAATGTGTGATGTAAGAGGGCAGCTGCAGAGAGCGTCTTGCCTGCTGCGAAGCCCAAACGGGATAAGCAGGTGAGACGCTAACAGAGACGCTACCAGAAAAGCACCGGATTTGTTAGTGTTTTAAGACTGCTTCCATAAGAAGATTTAACCTCTCGTTTTAAAGGATTGTCTTTTCTTATTGTTGTTTTAACCTCCACGTTTTTCATTTTAATGAAGAACTTTGAAGAACTGCACTATTTATGAACACTGTTTTTTTTGTTGACTGTTTTTAATAAAAGCACTGTTGCACCTTGTGTATACCTTCCCCTTGCTCAGTAATTTGCCTCCATTGACTAGCTCACTCGGCAACATTATCGACGGTGTTGGGTTCAAGTGCTTCCAACAGCTAAGGGAGTGTGGAGCCAGAACCCACATCGTCACAAGTTACTCATGGAGTCCTGAATGAGGCACATCACCTGTATTGTGAGGGGGTGCCAGTTAAGGCACTACCACCATGTGATGCAATTCCCTGAGGGTGATCCAGCTTGTAGGACCCTCATTGTTGAGGACCCGAGTGGCTAGGCCAAGCCAAGGGAACACCAAAGTAACACCTGGCTGCAGCAGATAGATGGTCATTTCTGGAGGGTGGAACTCAACCTCTTGCCTGTCTGGGGGGTTGCCAACCGGGATCTTGAGCTGTTTCATTGTGTGGTGGGTGTGGTAACGTGCTGTACCAATGCAGGCTCCCTTAACCTGACCTGATCTCTCTTTTACTTTTTTGCTTTTATTTATTCAACCTTGAATTACAGACCCAAAACATGCAGCCCCTATTCAGTGGAACCTACAGAAAGTTTTAAAAAAGCCATATGGTGGAAGGAAGGAGGAGATGTGCTTTGCTAGACGCTCAGTGTTAGGTTACATCAGAATTTGTCACATAGAGGGTCTGGGTGAAGAATAAAAAGCAGGTTTAGAAATGAAATCCCCCTTTATCCTCTGCACCTGTCTGCCTGTGAAAGGCGAGTGAGCAGACGCCAAATAGACAGGGGCTCACTTGACATACACCTCGTTCTGAAATATTTATCAGCCCTCGACACTCTTCAATAGAAAACTGAGCACAATGGCAAATGTGCAGTGTGCCTGCACTTCCTTTTTTGAGATAGGTGGGGATCAAATTGTCCTGAAAACCCCATCATTGTATTGCAATAAGAGCAGTGGGCTATTTCCTGGACAATGAATTTATTGCGTAGGTCATCTTGTATTACAGTGACATGCATTTGTCTAGAAAAAGCCATTGTAAGCTACTGGAGTCACTGCCTACTCTAGAAGAACTTCATTTTTACACATCTGGGTCAAAACCTCGGATAGATCTAGACCCCTCGACTGAGAGCAGGCTTTATGGAGGGATAATGACCAGTCTCCAAACCAGTCAGCTGGAGTTTACGAGGTGAGACACAAGAATAACCGGATTGGTTAAAAAAATATATATTTATTGATGAATTACATCATTCTAGAGATTACTCTCCCTCCTGATCTCTACATCGCTCCATACATATCTTCCATTGATTGAAACAGTGGAAATCTTCTTGCTTCTTTTTCATCCACTGAAGAAAAATGTGTTCCCTTCAGGTCACTTATTTCCGGGAACAAGTAAAAATCACAGGGAGCTGAATCGTGCAAATAAGGAGGATGACCGAGAACAGGAATGTTTTTGTCAATCAAAAACTAATTTACGGAAAATGCATTGCGCACGGGAGCATTGTCTTGGTGAAGTACCTACCCACCTCTCGACCTGGCCATTGAACGTCTTCTACATTTTGTTGTCCTTCCCTGAAATGTTGGTGCCAATCAAAAACTTGTGTGCGAGACAAATTGTTATCACCGCACACTGTTTTTATCACTTCATAAGTTTCTGTGCCCGTCTTATTCAATTTTGCAAGAAATTTGATGTTGATTCACTGTTTGATTTTTTAAACCCCGACATTATCACACCAACTCGTGTAACAATTGTTGTGCAAATTCTGACTGGGCTATTCGCAGGATATACCTAGCCGGTCGGTGGTTTGAGAGGGCATGTAGGAGGGGATATCGTTCTATGATTCACATTCGGCCGACCTCCGGACGGTTTTCCAGGAAAGCCCCAAGCCCAGTCCAGTTATTTTTGTGTCTCACCTTGTAGTGCGCTTATGCAGATGGTTGTCCTCCACCACTTAGATTCATATCACTTTTTCATCTGTCGTTGGCCCATGTAACCTTTTCAAGTTTATAGTGGGCCAGGGGCTATAATGGCAACACTAAACACAAGGAATGAACAAAACTTGGAGGACCATCACAGGACACGCTCATTAAAGCAGTCACACCCACTCACACTGACTTAATTAGAGCTGGATGTGAGAAGAAACTAGTGGACTTGGACAAAAGCAGAGGGGCAGTAGAATGTGTCACATCATACTGAACCTAGTCTAGTGAATGTGCTGGATGGCAGTAGCCTACATGAAGCACCTGGAGCCACATAGAAGGAGCCTTGGAGGGTGCGGGCAGCATAGATGAGTAAAGAGATGCCTCTTGGGGAATAACATTCCTTGCTTTGCATTGCAAAAATATTTTAAAAACCCCAAAACTTCATTTTAGTGAGTTTCGCATTTCATAATAACAAAATCTCACGCAACCAGTTTGTTTTGTATTACTGTCAACTGCTCTGAGGAGAGATGCAAGTATGAATTTCACGGTACTGTTTACACATGACAATAATCTAGACTTGACTTGAACCAAAATTTAGGGTCAATTTTGCAAAACTGTCTGCGCAACAAAACCCTGCCCTTTCACTCATCACTAAATAAGAATTAACATTTTGAGAACAATTAAATAATTAGGTTGTCAAACATAATAAGTACAAAAAGGTGTCAGAGCCACGCATCACCTGTGCTCCCAATAGAAGAATGATGAAAATACTCTTAGTCTTACTCTTAATACTCTAATCTTACCAATCAATCATCTTGCTACCTGATGATTTCAGACACTCAACTGAATTCATCCATTCATTCATGCTCAACTCCACCTAATGAAATTACGCTTGTGGCAAACTAAATTGATGCCATTAACACCAAAATGATTAAAATAACCAATTTTTTTTATTTCAAAGGGAAAAATCACAATCAAAGTCAGTAAACACTTGTGATTCTAAACTCTACTGGCTTGACTCTGAGATCCGCATCCTGATCCTAGACAAGGCAGAGTGATGGGAGGACTAACTGATTCATTATTTAAGGAGAAAGGACATGTGTGAAATATTATCCAGGAAGAAATTGACAGCCTTGTGCTCAAATACACTGCTGAAAATTGGAAATTGTCATGATCTCATCGAGATAGAAGGAGGTGCTGCAATGGGAGTATGGCTTGAACCTGGGGAGACAACAATCAAAGCCTAAGAATCAGGCAGGAGGCTAATACCGAGAGACAGGTACACATGAGCTGATTATCCATAATCTCAAACTAGACATAATAAGCGAAACACAGAAAGTTTGTAGCACTAAAGTCTTCTTGGAAGCTCCTGTCGTGATACGGGAGATGCCTAAAGACAGGACAGAGTAGAGATGAATTCAGAAATCAAATGAGAATTCAAAGTGCTGATCACCAAAAGTCTAATACAGTACACTGAAACAAAAATTGCAGTTGACTGACAACAGGCAAAAACATCCTTACACTATCTAGTTTTGTTTTCCCATAACTAAACTACAAAAGACATTTTTATTTTTGATTTTAAAGTGCATCCAATACATGAATAAAGTCTTTGCCAGGCCACTATTTCAAACAGGGACTGCATGATGAACGTCACAAGACTAATAAGGAAGCCAGGAGTTTCAAGGTAAGGTATTTATTTAAGAAAGGAAGACAAAAGAAATAAGAATGTCACTTGACTTTGTAAAGGCAGCAATCTGATAAGGACTCCAAAACAAATGTCAGTATAAACAGCATGGTCATTGCTATATACACAGTAATACCCAAAAATACACACTATCAGCACCAAGAATAAAAGCTAAAAAAATAGCAGTGTAGTGAAATTACCATTAGAATGACAAAATATACTAAGGGGTACATAAACAATCCATAAAGCTTCAGAAAATACACAAAATGGGAAACAGGGAACCCAAAACACAGATTACAACAGGAAAATAAATAGGAGCTAGAAGTGAGAATTCCAAGAGAGACTTCATTATTACACCATTAGAACATTAGAACTTTAAAACAACAGCCATTAAGCCCAACAAAGCTCGCCAGTCCTATTCACTTAATTCCCCTAAAAAACATCAAGTCTAGTTCTGAAAGTCCCTAAAGTCCAACTGTCTACCACACTACTTGGTCTCTTATTCCAAGTGTCTATCATTCTTTGTGTAAAGAAAAACTTAATGTTTGTGTGAAATTTACCCTTCACAAGTTTCCAGCTGTGTCCCCGTGTTCTTGATGAACTCATTTTAAAATCACGGTCTTGATCCACTGCACTAATTCCCTTCATCATTTTAAACATTTCAGTCAGGTGACGTCACCTCTCCATCTTCTTTTCCTTAAACTGTAAAGGCTCAGCTCTTTAAATCTTTCCTCACAATTCATCCCCTGTAGCCCTGGACTCAGCCCAGTTGCTCTTCCCTGGACTTTTTCTAGCGCTGTTATGTCCTTTATGTAGCCTGGAGACCAAAACTGCACACAGGACTCCAGATGAGGCCTCACCAGTATGTTATAAAGCTTGAGCACAACCTCCTTGTACTCTACACGTCAGGGCGCTATATAACCTGACTTTCTGCTAGCCATCTTAGCTTCAGAACACTGTCTGAAAGTTGATTGCTGTCCAAGTTCCTTTGTAATGATTTAACAGATTCTACATTGTCTGCAAATCCACCAACATTATTAAATCAATCTGAATTAGGACTCTGGTGCTGCTGTGAAGTAATATACATAACTAGAAAGTTCCCCTGCGTGTCAAAAGTTATTTCAAAAGAGAGAAATGATGGAATGGTTTTAGAAGTGCAGGTTTAAGAAGATAGTTTTCATAAGGAATCTTAAGAACATAACAATTCTGACAAACTAGAAGAGGCCATTCAGTCCATCGTGCTCACTTGTTTGTTTAACTAAAAGCTAAGTTGTCCCAATATCTCATCCGGATACTTCTTAAAGGTAGTTTTTCTAGATTCCCACAGCTCTTAAATAAATGTGCGCTTCCTGGCTTTGTTCTCAAATGCACTTTCCACAGGTGTCCTCAAGTATGTGATTCGCCATTTAGAATTCTGTTGGATCTTCTTTATAAGTGCCTTTGAGAATTTTGCACACAGCCTCCTCTGGTTTAGTTCCCAGAGTCTGTTGGAGCAGGACATGTCTGCACAGCTTCTAGCTTTTCTGCCATTTTTGTTGGGTGGTTGACCAAAAGTGCACACAATAATCCTGATGCAGCCTCGCTAGTGCTTCATATAATCTGAGTATAACATCCCTCAATTTATATTCGACTGTTTTTATAAAATACCATAACATTTAATTTGCTTCAGCATAATGCTTAGATAATGAGAACCTTGGGATGCCCAGTATCAGCAATTTCTCTTAGCAGAACAATGATGACGGTGCTCTAGATATGAGGAGACTGCACAAGATGGCTTCAAGAGAAAATGCTCTTTAATGTGAAGAATGCTAAATATTTGCTAGATCAAGGGTGATGTATCAGAATTGGATTTGGGTGCCACTTTTGCCCAGTCTTTAATTGTGTGGCCACACCAGCTCCCCAAACACCCGACACAAGTGTAAAAGCACAAGAGAGATTTATTACACACAGTCTTCAGGAAAGCGTTTCTCACACACAATAACACAGTCTCAAAGCACAAAAAAAGCGCACAACACTTTGTCTTTTTTCTCTGTCACTGCCTCCTCCGCTCTTCTCAGCAACTTTTATCCTCCCAATTTCTGGCTCCATGATGTGAGGCAGGCAGCTCCTATTATTTTAGCCACCCCAGAAATGCTTCAGATCTTCTGCACATGTGGTCTGTGAGCATTTCTGGATGAGGCGGAAATCCCACAATGTAAGGACTCCAAGATCCTGCAGCTCCCCCTGGTGGCCCCCATGGGAAGCAACAACAACAACAACAACAACAACAACATTTATTTATATAGCACATTTTCATACAAACAGTAGCTCAAAGTGCTTTACATATTAAAGAATAGAAAAATGAAAGACACAATTATAAAACAAAATAAATCAACATTAACATCGAATAAGAGTAAGGTTCAATGGCCAGGGGGGACAGAAAAAACAAAAAAAAAACTCCAGACGGCTGGAGAAAAAATAAAATCTGTAGGGATTCCAGACCATGAGACCGCCCAGTCCCCTCTGGGCATTCTACCTAATATAAATGAAACAGTCCTCTTTGGATTTAGGATTCTCACGGAAGGGCTTGATGATGATGATGGTCACGTAGACTTCTGCCTTTTAATCCGTCCATCATTGTTGGAGCATCATGAAGCTTTGAGTAGGTGGTGGTGGTGCAGGCCACCACCACAAAGAAACCGGAAAAAAAACCAGAAAAGAGAGTAGGGGTCAGTACCGAACAGGGACTACAATACCCAGCATGCCCTGTGGGCATCCACATGGGGATCCGAGCCTGGTCATGCTGCCATCTAGTGTCCTGGGGGAGACAAAGCCCTTTGTAAGCTGTCTTCCCCTATCCTTCTGCCCTAAGTGCGTCCTGGCTGGGTTAGTATACCGGCCATCCCTCACAGCTCCCTTTTACTTTATGTATTCCACATGACTGTAGTGTCACTGATGTTGCCTAGGAACTCACCTTAATAGGAGGGGCCAAGCAGTGTTCCAAGGAGTGCCGAATGTACAGTATAAAGCCAATCTTGACAAAATGGTTTAAGAAGTAGAGAATCCTGAACATCTCCATTACATGATAAAGCTCTTACAGATACCTGAAAGGGAAATCAGGAGGGAGCTACAAATATACAAATGAAATAAAAAAATCAAAAGGAACTTGAAAAGTTGGTGAAAATATAATTAATGATGACATGACAAATAGCTGAGAAAAAAACGTGAGTTTGAAGGCCTATAAGTAACGGCAAAGAAACCTCTTCATATTACTAAGGGCTGCCATACTTCTGAATTAATATGCAGACTTCTTGTACATGAGGATGCTCCAGAAATCATAAGTTCATAGGATCAATATGATCACATGTACAGAGTGCAGTGAAATTCTTACTTGCATGTGCTAATCAATATGCTACATTACATCTAATATAGTAGAAAGCAGTGCCGTTCTTAGGTTTTTGAGGGCCCTAGGCAAAGATACCTGTCGGGGCCCTGCTGTTTCTATCCGTATGAATGAATGATAATTATTTTATCCATATGAATGCATAATAATTATTTTATCTGTATAAATGCGTAATAGTTAGTGATGTATAGCTTATCATTTTATGATTATATATTATATATACCAGATTTGAGAGGAACATGTTGAAGGAACCTGCTGACTATACCTAACATAGCATGTAAAATCAAACCTTTAATGTAAAAACATCTTGCATACTTTCATTTTTGCAAAGTCTTTGATTAAGTCTGAATAATTGAGGGAGTCGATGACTTCGTGCTCAGCTGATATTAATGCTAAGCCATTCAATCGATCTTGCATCATGCTTGTTCACAGGTCACTCATAATCAGCTTGAGATTTGAAAAGCTGTGTTCAGCAGACAAGACAGTTACAGGAATTGTCAAAGCAATATATAATGCAACAGAGACGTTTGGGAAAGAATCTTCCAAATTGTTCTTGTATATGAATTGCAAACTTTTAAGAGCAGAAATCGTTTGTGGAACCAAATTTGGTAAATTGTGCAATTTGGCACATAAATCGGGAGCATCAACATTAGAGCCACTAATTTCATTTGTTAAGATATTGCTGAGAACATTGTCGCAACACTCTCTCAAATCAGTTTTGCTCATATTCGTAATGCATCCAAAACTGTGCAGGAATCCAAAATTGTCATAATGGGTTTTCATCGTTCAGTCATTGACATTAAGCCTTGATCTAGCGTTGAAGAACTCAATGTAGAATTTTTCTTTAGGATCACATATCAGCTCATCACAAGCTTCATAATCAAATTGTCTTCACACTGTCCTTCTATGTGCAGTCTCTGCAGCTGGAAATTACAATACAATACAATACAGTTTATTTTTGTATAGTCCAAAATCACACAGGAAGTGCCACAATGGGCTTTAACAGACCCTGCCTCTTGACAGCCCTCCAGCCTCGACTCTCTAAGAAGAGAAGGAAAAACTCCCAAAAAAACCTTGTAGGGAAAAATGGAAGAAACCTTGGGAAAGGGAATTCAAAGAGAGACCCCTTTCCAGGTAGGTTGGGCGTGCAGTGGGTGTCAAAAGAAGGAGGTCAATACAATACAATACACAGAGCAGAACAAATCCTTAATCAGGGCTGGATTTAGATGAAAAGAGGCCCTAGGCTATTCCACTTATGAGGCCCTTTCACCTCCCATTTTTAAGTTGTTAAGTGCTAACAATTTGAATGTAGGCCCCTCTTGATCTTGAGGCCCTAGGCTGAAGCCTAGTTAGCCTACAGTATAGGAAAATCCGGCCCTGTCCTTAATACAGCATAAAAATAAAAATTTTAGAAGTACGGAGCTGAATTTAACTGTAGATGATATCACATAATAAAATTTGGATATTTTTAGAGTCCTGGAGACCTCAGCCATCAAGCTGCCTCCCCCATTTGGCCATTCCACGGTTAAAACAGTGCTGGGCCAGCCAATCCGATGAAAGGACCCCTCTTTCCCATGATCCCTGTGATCCTCCATCAGGGATGACTTTACCATAGGCAGGCAAACAACTTGGCAGGTGGGCCGTGGCACCAAGTGCCACATTGGTGAACGAAAGTGTATTTCGTTCTCGTCTATTTCCATTTCTGTATGTTCTGAATGGTTTTATGCTCTCAGCTTCCACTAATTATAGTATGATCGATGTGTTGCGCAGACGCCCTTGCAGGTGAGGAGCCTGATCTGCCCTCCCACTGGGCCCCCCACCCACTACCCCAGGCCCCACCATCACCGTCGATGCTGCCTGTCATCACTGTTTCTTCTCTTCTCGCACATAACCATACTGATAATTCCGCCACTGGAAGAAATTTGTACTTCTGAAATATGGACCTGTAAGTTGTATTTGGTTACGACTAAAAAAAAAGGCTGGGCGGGGCCCTTTGGCAGTGGGGACCCTAGGCGGTCGCCTACTTTGCCTAGGCCTAAAAGCAGCCCTGGTAGAAAGGCAACCACTGCAAGCCCAGCATAAGTGACAGCACCCAGTGCTTCAAGTGGAACCAAATTACTGGTGGCACTCTGTTTTTGGCGTTACATTAACATTTATTTGACAAGCGCTAGGGTGTAAATCCTGTGAAGTACTCACTCGAATAGAGGGTTCCCTGTGAAACTTTGAACTCTGCTAAGAAAACTTGTTGCTAGACTAGGTAGAAATTGAAAGAGGTTGAATAACGGCCCACTTCAGGTGCTGATAGTGCCCACTCTGGTTGAGTGACTTCCACACACACACACAAAGACTGTCCGTCTCTCAAATATCAAGCTGCATTTCATAAGCAGAAATCAAGTCTGAAGAGAAAGGGTAAAACTTTAATGAGTCTGGCCCCCAGTCTTCATAACGACAACAGCTGGGCTGCTTAGAAGAACAACTCCGGCATCCCACTGAGTGAGGGGCTCTTTCAGTCTTTCTCCTGAGGGCCCCAGATGTTAGTGCACTAGCAAAAGGGAGGGGTAATGGGGAGGTCATGTTGGGGGCCTAAAGCTACAGCACACTACAGAGAGAAGGTAAACCGGAGTGAAGGCCAGATAACAGAGTACACCATTTCGATAAAGTGAGGCGTCACAAATAGACAGAATGTAGGAATGTGAGAAATATTAACAAATAAAAAACTAAAAGGACTGGTTATACTGTATTTAACACTGCATTCTGCATAGATAGAAATCTATTTTTTAGGTGTTTTTTTATTTTTTATTTTTGTAGAATCCACAAATCCTCTATGCGTTTCATTTTCTAAAAGCTGCTATTATTTTACAGGGAGGCTGGAGGCTCTCCCGGCAGCGGTGAAGAATCTAGAATTGGATTCTTAGGCATACATCAACATTTGTTCATTCTGGGTAAATTTATGGGAACAACTTAAGGGTCAGAGCCTTTATTCATGAATTAGCCAATCTAATTATGAGGCCTTGAAAAAACGAATACAAGACCGGTCTGGAAAAAGTCCAGCCATTGTTAATATAACGAGAATGGTTTGCACGGCAGGGCGGTACAGTAGCGCTGCTGCCTTGCAGTAAGGAGGCCTGGGTTCGCTTCCCAGGTCCTTCCTGTGTGTAGTTTGCATGTTCTCCCCTTGTCTCCTTAGGTTTCCTCCGGGTGCTCCAGTTTCCTCCTACAGTCCAAAGACATACAGGTCAGGTGCATTGGGAATCCTAAATTGTCCCTGGTGTGTGGGTGTGTGTGCCCTGCCCAGGGTTTGTTTCCTGCCTTGTGCCATGTGTTGGCTGGGATTGGCTCCAACAGACCCCCATGACCCTGCAGTTAGGATATAGCGGGTTTGATAATGGATGGATGGGTTTTCATGGCATTGATGTAAGCGGGCAGCCAAGGATAGTGGACTGGAATGTGCATGCGTGAACAATGACGACTTTACTGGACTAGATGCCGTTGAGTGAGCATGTGTACAGTGTGGCCATCACATTCAAAATGACTGAGTCAGCCCAGCAATGAATCTGCATCAAATTTTGCATTAAGCTTGAACATTTGACCGCGGAAACTATTCAAATAATTAAGAAGGCTTTTTGGGGATGGTGCAATGGGTGGCAAAGCATCAAATCACCCAGGTGACTCAGTCCCCCTACAGCATAGAGTAGGCGCCCTGTAACTTCTGGCTTTTCACAAACCTAATATCACCTTTGAAAGCGAAGAGATTTCAGACTGTCGACGAACTTCAGGAAAATATGACGAGGCAGCTGATGGCAATTCCAACAAAGGATTTTTGAACAGTGGAAGAGACACTGGGAGAACTGTGTGAGGTCCCAAGGTGCCTACTTTGACGGGGACTGAGGTGTCATTGTCCTATGTATAATGTTTCTTACATCATGTATCTTCTTTAATAAATGTATCTATTTTTCAAATTACATGGCTGGATACTTTCTGGAAAGACCTTGTATTCTGGAAAGGCTCCCAAACAATTACCGTTTGATTTCAATCAGTATTCTAAATGTGCAGAGAATTGGAATATCATAAATGAAATCTGCTCTGTGTGGCGATTGCTGCTTGCCACTGTTGTCAACCCCAGAAGCACGTAATGATTAACAACTGGGTCAGTTTTAAGATGACGTTTACGACGGTCTACTTTAATGATTATTAAAGTGGACATTTCGAGATTATAGCCACATTTTACAAAATACATCTTTTCACTGTGTCCTTAATTTTTTTCTCTACAGCTCAAATACGCTGCCATACATTCTGATGCTGTTGTGAAGGTGCAAAAAAAAAAAAAGATGGTGAGACTTTTAAAATGGATTGTGTCATTATGTTGGGGTATATTCGACCCTTGAATATCAAAGCACCATGAATGCATTTGTACGCATATCGGCATTTTGCTTCACCACATTGAATCATTCATGAAACGTCAAAGCAGGCACATCCGCAAAGTGGCTTTTTGTTACATGTAGATAGTAAACAGAGACTCTGACATCACATTTCGACTTGATCACACTGCGCCCCCCGACTTTGTTCTGGTACTGCAACTCGCGCACGCGTTGCGTTAATTGCTGAGGACGTGCTCAGAGGATGCATCAGATGAACGCTGGGAACGCGTGGCAGCCATGATGCATTGAGCATGAAGTATAAACCAGCCCATATTTATGCAAATCAGTGGAGGAATTGATCCTGCTTAAGTTTGTACTCAGCAGAGGTCAAGATCTCATTACCGTATATACTCGCGTTTAAGTTCTCCTGCGGATAAGTCAGGGCTTGATTTTACCGTATTTTATAATGTCGGTCGTATAAGCCGAATGTGGAAACTCACACTATTGGTCCAAGAGATTACGATATGCTAACGCTAGACTACCTGAGAGAGTAACCACGGAGCCTTTTATTTCTATGTATTGTGCCTACGTGACCACACAGTAATACCCAAACTATTCCGAAGCAACATTTGCACTGTTTTGTGTTTTTTGTATCTCACGCCCTCGTCCACCTTTATCGTAAGAGCATCTTTTATCTGGAACGTTCGATCAGAAGAAAATATGAATCTGGCTTTAAATTAAAAGTCATTGAAGTGGCGAAAGAAATTGGCAACTGCGCTGCTGCAACAAAATTCCATGCGTCTGAGAAACTGATGTGAGATTGGAGGAGGCAAGTAGATGTAAAAAAAAAAAATTACGTGTCACATTTTTGAACGGGCTTATAAGTTGGGGTCTGATTTTATGGTAAATTTTTCAGGCTTCAAGACTCGACTTATACAAGAGTATATATGGTACTCAGAAATTCAATGAAGCCTGCATTATGATCAAGAGTAATGAAATGATATTATTTTATATTTGGCTGACGCCTTTATCTAAGGCAGGTTACAACATCTGAGATACAATAGGTGACATTGAACAGGTAGGTCACAGTGTCAGAAGTGGGATCTGAATCCCCAACTTCAGGGTTTGAAGTTAAAAGCCTTCACTACTATGGCACACTGCCTGCTTATATGTATATCATTATACACTCACTGAGAAAATTATTAAAAACACCTGCTTATCCATGCAATTATCTAATCAGCCAGTCATGTGGCAGCAAACAATGCATAAAATCCTTCAGATAGAGGTCAGGAGACTCAGATAATGTTGACATCAAACACCAGAATGGGAATAAAATGGGATCTCAGTGATTTTAGCTATGACGTGACTGTTGGTGAGAGATGGGCTGCTGATCTCCAGGGATTTCCACCCCCAACAGTTTCTAGAGGTTACTCAGAAAAGTGCAAAGAGAAAAAAAAAAAACACCCAGTGAGCAGCAGGTCTGTGGATGGAAACACCCTGTTGAAGAGAGAGGACAGAGAAAATGGCCAATCTTGTTTGAGCTGACAGAATGGCTATAGTAAGACAGATAACCACTCTGTACAACTGTGGTGAAGAGAAAAGAATCTCAGAATGCACCACACATTGAACCTTGAGGTGGATGAGCTACAACAGCAGAAGACGACTTCAGATTCCACCCCGATTAGCCACGAACAGAAGGCTGAGGCTGCAGTGGACACAGGCTCACCAAGAGTGGACAGCTGAAGACTAGAAAAACCCTAACCTGGTCTGATGAATCTTGATTTCTGCAGAGACACACAGATGAGAGAGTGCAAATCTGGTGCCAATAGCATGAATCCATGCAGTCAACCTGCTTTGCGTCAACAACCCACGTGGTTGTTTCTTGGCAAACTTTCAGCCCATTAAGGCGAAATGGCCCAGCCTATCTGAGTACTATTGCTGACTACATGCATCCCTTCATTGCCACAATTTGCCCATCTCCTAATGGCTACTTCCAACATGACAATGCACCATGTCACAAGGCAAAAGCCATCTCAAACTGGTTTCATGAACATGTCAGAGACAGTGGCATGTTGATAACCTTGAGGTTTTAAGCTCAGTACCATGACCACTAGGTCAAACGGCCAGTCTGATTCTACCCACTAGTTAATGTCCAAATTACCCACCACATACACATAGCAGAGCAAACGTAAGTGCAGAAACTGTAGTCGTTAAGATGCTCTGAAAAGTCAAAACAACAAATTACTAACTAATGCAACTTAGTTTTTAAGTTTGAAAACCGCAATCTTGGATCGAGATAACACAGATGTGGTGGCCTTTTATTCCACCTTGTAATTAAACTAATCAAGAAAGATTTTGTCACAGAATAACTTATAGGTGTTTCAAAAGTACTCTCTTATGCTGATTTCAGAAATGTGCTCAATATTTTTCGATCACCGATACTTTTTGAGTTATATGTCCTTTTTAGGCTGTATGTTTAGTACATAAACTTATTATTAAGATGTACAGGTTTTTTAATATTAAATTCAGGATTACAATGGTTTTCTTTACTTTTTGTTAACATTTATAACTTTCCGGAATGGCATAAAATAAGTCAGTTGTGCCAGAGTTTAAAGACTGTAACACATTTGAATGTGCTGAGATAAGGGCCTGATCCCTGCCTAAGGCACAGCTCCATGCCAGTTGGCAATCAGATGTCAATGTCTAAGCATCTATGTGTCTTCTTCTTTAAAAATTCTTCTTATCACATTCTCATCTCAACTGTTTCTGCATGGCGAATGGCTTCATTGGGACATTTCTTAGGTGGAAAAGCAATGCCAAAGCAAGTGGAGCTCAATATGCATTAAGATGGAATAACCTGAGGTCAAGAACAGCAGAAAATTGTTCTCGTGTACATTCTAAGTGAGCTGCTGCCAGCATGTACATAGAGTGAAAATATACGCTGATTGTAAATATGTGTCATGTAAAATCTGATTATATATTTGAATTCAGCAAGAAAAAATGCCAAAAGATTCACCTATATTGATACATGTGAATAAAAACGTTACATTTTGTTACCCAGTGCTACCAGATTCACAAAAATTGGTGATACTTGTAGAAAATAAGATGACAATATAAACAGCACAAAATAGTATTGCAAAATCAACAGTACACTTAGAAAAAAAAGAATAAATAGTCAGTGTAGTCTACATGCATTAAAACTCAAATTGGGTTCAACAAGTAATGAAAAGGCCAGGAGAAAATGAGAAAAAAATGAATTAATGAAACATCACTTAACAAAAAACTTGGATGACAGGTAACACTCAAATCCAGATTAAATACTGAGATGACATCACTGATGTGTCTTCCAGGGACACGCCCCTAGCAACCTGGTGTCGTGTGTTTTGGCAACTGATACTCAAAATGGCACCATTCCTCAAGAACAACACAGCATTGCTGGAAACATTCAAGATAAAACAGTAAAGAATTTTAGGACTTTAAAATCAAGTTCTATACAAAATAATTACATACCATCCATCCATCCATCCATTATCCAACCCGCTATATCCTAACTACAGGGTCACGGGGGTCTACTGGTGCCAATCCCAGCCAACACAGGGCGCAAGGCAGGAAACAAACCCCGGGCAGGGTGCCAGCCCACCACAGGCACACACACACACCAAGCACACACTAGGGACAATTTAGGATAAGTACATACAAGAATTAAAATTCATTTGTATTTAAAACGTAAAAAATAACTCAAAAAGTAAGAAAAAAAAATGCATTCATTTAGAAGCATTTTAGAAAACCTCAATCTTGTCCTGTAAGGTTTCTGACCATTCACCTGTGAACATAAAAATCGTTTATTTTTTTTTTCATTTTTATCTCCCTATCATGTTCTTTCCTGACCTAACTGAGATCAGAACACTTTCTATACTGAACACTATCCAGCTTTGTCTTTAGCCATGTTCGGACAGGAATAGTCCTACACCAGGAGGTGTGGTAATGTAATTATTACCCGAGGACCTCCGTAATTTTAATGCCATCTGAATCGTTCATGTCAGTAACTTTTTACAAGGTTTCGGTAAAGATTACGTAGTCTTTTACCTTCTATGAAAAGTCTCTACAAAATAAACCCAGGTTAAAGTAGTCCCATATGCATCAACATACCCATGAAATTCCATCATTTACTGTGAAAATGGAATTTCTCCCAGGATTTTAGAGGTTTAGAAGAAAGAGCAATAGTGTCGCGCTTACAATGTTTTGAGGTGACGACATTGTGTAACCACAGAAGGTATGCCCATCTCTGTAAGTTTTCCAGACATATCTTATTCCCTGTAAATCCATTGTAAAAATTACTGATGTTGTGTGGTCAAAGGGACTTTACAGACATATGCCCTGAAAGATTATCCCATCCAAATAGTTGTGCTATCCGCTTAAGACACGTTGAAATCTAAGTAATCATTGCATCATCGATTGGAATGTATTTTGCAATGCATTGCATTTTTGATTCCAACAGACGGCACACATCATAAACATTAACACTGCTTTTGTGAATGTCATAGCAAATGACATATAACAGAGACAGCAACCGTATGGACACACAGATAGACAGACAATCATCCTTTTATTAAGGTGGCTTGTTGACTCTCATGTTCTACAAATGGAGCTGAGCTGGAAAACAGAACTTGCTCAGGGATGCCAACACTGACTGAGACTGTGGCGTGTTTGATAGTCTTGGGGTTTAAGCCCAGTACCATGACCACTAGGTGACATGGCCAGTCTAATTCTAGCCACTAGTTAATGTCCAAATTATCCATCACATACACAGAACAGGGCAATCATACGTGTAGCCCTCCACTAGCCCTCCACAGTCTTTCTGTCCTACAGAGGACCTCCATGGAATACTCCTCCTTTTCTTCTCTGGTGAGGCTCACTTTCCCATGCCAGTTAATCTTCTGACTCTTGACTTACTGTACAGTTCACTCTGTGGCTTTACTGAGGGTTCGTCAACATGGAAAGGGGTCAAAATGCAGAGCTGTACCCTGGCACCCTGGTTGTCTCTTCACCCACAAGAACATCCATTCATTTAAAACATCTGGTGCCCAAGTAAACTTCAGACCTGACCTGCTCAGCTGGACATCAGGAGAACAGTTTGCTCCATCAGGGTGTTTTCACTGTACCAGAAAGGAGAAGGGGAAGGTTTACTTGTCAGCAATACCATCTTGTCCATTTTGCAACAGTTTGACTTTTTAACGAATCCACTAGCAGGACTGTGGTGATCAAAGTAAGTGAATGGAGTTTATCTTTTCATGGACATGCAGAATTATTTACTTTGGAGCTCATCTTGACCCTCACCTTGTTCTTCTGTCCTTTATGTGACAGGTGACGCTGTCACCACTCAGCAGGCCCATCATTCTTTGGCCATGTATATACATCGAGCTGGTACTGCAATAGTGAAGTTTCAGCCAACACCTGGAGCGGAGGTGGCGCAGCTGGGGCACCAGGACTCAAAGCCATGCTTGAAAATGAAGCTAATCTTGCCTCATAGTGCCTGGATTACTTTTCCCAGAGGGATTGTACATTACCCAGAACTGACACAAGGACAAGCACAATCCTAACCTTTTCTGGGACTCTCTCAAGTGGAATTTGTGAACTTTGCATGACTTCCTGGCTAGAGTTGCTCTGTTGGCAGCAGGCACCCATTTAACACAAGAGCATAATTTAAGAGGGAATGTGAACTCTGGGTAAAGGCATCGCAGAATGCTGGCATTCCGTTAGCGCCACCCCAGCAAAAGCAAGCCGAGTGCTTGCTGCCTTGTAAAAAAAAGTCGTCTGGGCTTGCTGCCACACCGGCCTGCCACTTTAAGGGAAGGCTGTGCTTTTTATTTGCTTGGTGAAACTGTTCAGTTTTAGGACAGAGGGAGGTCACACCTGTTGTGGAACTTGATCGAAGGCTTATTTATAAACTTTCAGGGCTCAGGACTTTTTTTTAGAGTTGAAAATGCTGACGTCCAGAAGGAAAGGTCACTGAAATGCTTGTTTATGAAAAGTGCAGCAACTGGAAAATCTATAAAAGTCCAAAATGATGAAGTTAACAAGCCGTCTGATTGGATTGGAAGAAGGAGTAAAGGGCTGAAGCGTCACCTAGAAATGAAATAATAGAAGCGACCACCGTGTGTGTGTGTCGTCAACTAATTAGAAAGTTCACAGAAATGTTATTTACACCACACTATACTGTGGCACAGTAGTTGGCACTGCGTGTCCAGGGATCAGGGTTCAACTTATGGACCTGTCAATGCCTCTTTGGAAATTGATGTTATTATGTGGGCTTTCCCCAGGTCCAAATTGAAGAAAGTCAGACATGCTGGGCAAATAGATAATCCTTAACTGGCCAGGTGGAACTGAGTGAGTGTGCCTTGTGATAGACTGGCATCATGACTTTTACTTGTGCCTGCCAGGGTTGACTCCAGCTTAATACAGCCTTCCAAAAAAAAGATGGGATAAAATGGCTGGATGCATATTGCAATAATGGAATATTTAGATATAAATCTAACCTCCTCTCCACCCAGATGGTTGTTTGATTTCTTGTGAGGAGACTTACAGAATTTTTACATAAACAAAATAATCTTTCTAAAGATATGTGCACAAATGACATAAAATTTTTTGAGACATTATTAGTACAAAGTTTAGGTAGAACACGCTGGTTCATGCAAAAAAAAAAAAACATTTAATGAAAAGATTTTACTTAGATACTATACTGTTGAAATTATTCATCATGACATATTCTGAACATGAAAGAGTCTCAGTTGGTCAAAGGCCAGTCAGGCAGTCCTGAGATGCCAGTCAATTGCAGGGCACACTCATACATGCCAACTCACAGGAAGTCAATAGGCAGCCATCTATCTATCTATCTATCTATCTATCTATCTATCTATCTATCTATCTATCTATCTATCTATCTATCTATCTATCATGTCTTACATGTGCCTACCTATATGTTCATTGATATACTAGATAGTGCTTTAAATATTTATCTGTGGGAAGCACAGTGGCACAGTAGTATCACTGCAGCCTCATAATAAAGAGATTGGGGTTTGTATCTTCACTGCATGGAGTCTACATGTTCTCCCCATGTCCAGTGGGTTTCCTGCAAGTTCTCTAGTTTCCTTCAAAGACTTCATGTGTGGTGAATTAATGTTGTTAAATTATCTCCTGGTACATCTGTGTGTGTATCTGTGTGTGTCTGTGTGAGTGGCACCCTGTCCATGTGTGGTTCCTGCTTTGCATTCAGTGATTGCAATGACAGGCTTTGTGACCTTGCCCTGAATATTCTGGTATATAGTGCCTCTCATATCTATCTATCTATCTATCTATCTATCTATCTATCTATCTATCTATCTATCTATCTATCTATCTATCTATCTATCTATCTATCTATCTATCTATCTATCTATCTATCTATTATATAGTACAACAACAACAACATTTATTTATATAGCACATTTTTATACAAATAATGTAGCTCAAAGTACGAATTAGAATAAGACAACACTAATTAGCATAGAATAAGAGTAAGGTCCGATGGCCAGGGAGGACAGAAAAAGCAAAAAAAACTCCAGGTGGCTGGAGAGAAAAAATAAAATCTGCAGGGGTTCTGAGACCACCGGACCACCCAGTCCCCTCTGGGCATTCTACCTAACATAACTGAAGCAGTCCTCTTTGTATTTAGGGTTCTCTTGGAAGGACTTGATGATGGTAGTCATGTAGACTTCTGGTTTTTAATCCATCAATGTAGGACATCACAGTGCTTTGATTAGGTGGTAATGGCGCAGATCGCCACCACAGAAAACTGGGAAAAGAAACAGAAGAGAGAGTAGGGATCAATAGGAATTTTAGAGCCACCATGAATAGTTATTATAATGAATTGAATACACAGAGTATCAGGATTAGATGAAGGTGAAGTTATCAGAAAGACATGTTAAAGTAAATGTTAAAGTAGTACATTTTAAAGTAGTAGTAGTACATGTTAAAGTAGTACCTTTCATATCTATCTATCTATCTATCTATCTATCTATCTATCTATCTATCTATCTATCTATCTATCTATCTATCTATCTATCTATCTATCTATTATATAGTGCCTTTCATATCTATCTATCTATCTATCTATCTATCTATCTATCTATTATATAGTGCCTTTTATTTCTATATATCTATCTTTCTATCTACTACTGTATTTATGTGTTGCATTGAATTTTGTGTTTTATTATTTCTGCATTTGTAAATTTCAGCAGCTTCTGAGTTTATCTACTGAGAACTAATTAAGAATTAACTTAGTTTAATGTAAATGAGACCATAACCTAGTAAGGTGCTCAATTTTAATATTACATATTGAAAACATTCAGTTCATATTTCTAAAATATAACAAAGAAATATGTTATAGTCCATGACCATGAATTAGAAAAGAGTTAGAAGTTGGGTAAACGGATAAATTGGTCAAAATGGCACTCTTTTATTTATAAAACCTAGTGCTATATCTAATGTATGTATATATATCCATCCATCCATTTCCTAACCCGCTGAATCCGAACACAGGGTCACGGGGGTCTGCTTGAGCAAATCCCAGCCAACCCCCTCAGACACGGGGAGAACATGCAAACTCCACGCAGGGAGGACCCGGGAAGCGAACCCGGGTCTCCTAATTGTGAGGCAGCAGCACTACCACTGCGCCACCGTGCCGCCCATGTATATATATTTATACTAAAAATGTTTTATTTGTATAGTTAGTAAACACTAATGTACTAAGGAACCATATCAGGCATACATACAGTAATACATATTTATTTGGATTATGTATACACACTTATTTTTCACATTATAAAAACCATTTAAAATCTAACATCCCATTTAGAAAACAAAACATATATATTCATAAATAATGTAATACATTCCTACATGTATGAAGAAGTCAAATGACAGGGCTTTTAGAAGTGCCCTTGGCAGGAGGCACTAGGTTAAGAGAGACAGATAGAGATGTGGAAAGAGAGCCATTGCCCTGTGCCACCAGTATGATGGCATTTTGTTCCTTTGTGGCCCCTGCTTTCCTGCTTCCTCTCTACTGTCTGTGGGCCTCTCCCTCTTCTAGTTGGATCTCCTGCTGCCTCCTGCCATCCAGGTAGTAACCCTGCCAGATGGGCACCTTTCCCAAATATCTGTATGTACACCCATATTTAAAATGTAAATATAATCTAAAAACACCAAAAAACTAACATTTAAAAAATGATATTTCTGAAAATTATCTTTTTTATTATGACCATCTGTGTAACTTGACATTTAATGTCTAACCAACACTTTTATACATAAAAGAATTATCCACGCTGTATAACAAGCCTCAAACAATGGACATCCTTTTCCCAGATAACAACACTGCACACTCACACATTAAGCCATCCTTCCATTTTTTCGCCCTCTCATCAAGTTCTTATGCACTCACACAGCAGCCTAACATTCTGTACACATCAGGAGTTTCACACCAAGCGCAGTGTGCCATGAACTTTGACCCAAGCACTTTGATCTTAATGTCGTTAACACTTACTACATATGCACATGCCTGCCCACTTGCACCCTCCTTAGCCTCACCCTCTCTGTGCCAGCTGTAGACAATTTCTGAACAGTTCAGCTTGTCTGGTTTACCCATTACAGTACCAGGATATATAATACTTCCACTGAAATGTCATCCCAAGCATGCCTTTTGGATTTATTTGTATGTAAGTCATAGAGGTCAAGTATAGACTCTTCGTACCTACAGCCGAGGGCCTTCAGAAAACAACAGATTAACAATGCTCTAGAAACTGCCAAACACCAGCTGCAGTAATAAATCTTTCATTATTATTATTATTATTATTATTTGTCAGAGTCTCATATGTTTTATGACTCTTGGTCTTGATCACATAGGCAAACCACTGCCACCCACTTATGAACCAACCATAGCAACCCATGACCCACTCACTAGCCAAGGACGCAACCCGTAAACCATCAATGTCAATCTGGGACCACCATGACTCATTCTCAAACCAACCCAAATGTGAAAGACTGACCTCACTGTGCAGCCACTGAGGCTAGAAGTTCAGGTCGTGCTACTCAGTACCAACAGTATGCATACCAGTGACCCACACCAGGCCCACTGTGCCTCAATATCAATGACTGGGCATTGTGTAACTGACGTATGGCCAAATAGACGGGTGCAAATGGAGCCATAAGTCAGTGTATGACTGCACTTATGACTTTTGATCAATAATCACATACTCCTCAAATTCTGACTTAACCATTTTTCCTTTTTGCTATAGCCCATGGAGAGCCTTGGCCACCTTAATAATTCTTCCCCATTGGTCCCATTTTTCCCCATCCACTCACTTAGAGTTTTCTCATATTAGCCTCCACTTCACCCATCCACTGCTTTCTTTGCTGTCCAATATTTCTACTACTTTCTGGGTTACTATTTGCTAGTTTCTTAGGGGTCCAATCACCATCTGACCTTTCCATGTGTCCCAGCCATTAGTGCCTTCCATCACTATGTCTATGTTCTTATGTAGCTCCATGACTTCAGCATGAGTCCTCATTCTCCATGTACCATCTTCATTTCCAGGTCCAAATACCTTCCTCAAGACCTTCCTTTTTCAGGTTCTTATGTCCAACATTCAGCCCGATAACAAAATACCGGTTTCATCATGACTCCATAAATCTGCACCTGTAGTTTTCTGGTCAACAGACTTGACTTCAATAATTCTTGTAAAGCATAAAAATACCTGCTTACCGCAGCTAGTCTTGCTTTAATTTCAGATAACATCTTATATTTTTCAGTATAAATTGCTCCTAAATATTGGAATTCATTAGCCATCTTAAAATTTTATTTGCTACTATGCTGTAAAAAGCCCGGGGTCCTAGAAATTATTGAAAGCATCAGAAAAAAAGTTGAAGTCTAGAGATGTCAGGTAATTGAAAGGAACTACTCTGGGCGTCTTTCTCCTCGGAGGATTCAATTTGCAGACATGCTCTCCTCACTTGTGCATTAGCGACAGGAGGAAAAGTAAAAGATATACCATTTTGCCAATGTTAGCGGCTAAGCAACATTGTCTTTCTTCTGAGGGTGCGTTTTGCTGTTGTGTTGGCCTCGCTTGTGTTATTAGTGGCTAAGCGAGCTGTCTGTTTCCTCGGAGGCGGAGCTCTTACCCCGACTCCACCTCTCACTTCCGGGCCGGACAGACACATACACACTTCCACGTGTAAACGTTGATATATAAGATAGTTCAATGTCTCTACAAAGCTAAATCTTACCCTACTCTTTGAGCTTATCGTGTATTTCAATTTGACCATTTTACAAGTTTATCACCATAGTTTCAGCTAATGAGCACTGTGCAGTTTTTATTTGGTGAGTCCTTGGTGACCCTGCCAAGTCCACATCACTGAGTAAGTGGCTGCCGAGGACTAAAAAAATATTTAATAGGACAGACAATGCAATAATCAAAAGAGGATTTTTGTCTTTTTATTCAGAGTACGGCGTCACACACCGGCATTAGGTGTTTGGGTACCCAGTGGCCTTCAGTACACACAAACACACAATGACACAGAGACAGCTTCAGCGCTTAAGAACATCTTTTTAAAAAGGCCAGCTCAGAAGTGAACCACCATGTATGGAGTGTGATCCTGGGCTAAGCAGGGTGAGATTCTCAAAGAGTTCCTAAATTTAGGTTATGAGTTTTCACCAGGAGTGGGCGCATGTGGTGGTGGGGGGGGTTTGGGGGGGGCTGGTGGTGTAGGAGGATCACGCGCAGTTTCAAAAGTTCTAGGAATGCTCCCTGGATTTGCTGTAAAAGGAGAAATATTACAAGAGTAAAGCTGAGTTTTCAGCTGGTGACTGATAGCTGAACAGGTGGCGGCGGTGGCCGTGTCACATGAGCCCCCCTATAGAAATGGGCAATTTGCAGCTCACTCCGCCACTCATCTCACACCCTTTTTTCTTAAGAGGGCAGGCAACTTTCAGCTCTCACTCCACTTTCTGTAGATTAACAACTTTTTCTTGACTTTCTTTTCAAAGCAATTGCTTGCCCTTGATTTTTTTTTTTCTATCCTTCTCTGACTTCATTCCTAAGATGGGTGACAATATCAGTGCCTCAGTACACAGATTCATTTAATGTGCCTCTAAAGCCCTGACTGCCTCCTTAAGTTTTGCATGCTTGATTGACTTGGGTGATTTTGTCTTTAATTAGCTTATGTTGGCAGTATCATCAGGAAACGATGATATTTGTTTATTCATGGTTATTGGATTGGAAGCTTTCTTTTAAATACACAATGAATCACCTCGTCGCTGTGCTAGTAAGCATTGGCCTCCTGCTCGACCGTCACCTCGTCACTGCAGTGTGGCTTAGGGGGTCTGCTCACTTGTCATTACTAAATCTAAAAAATCTTTCACACTTCAACAGTGTAAGCATTTTATTCCTTTGAATTCTGCTATTCTACTAAGAAACAGAAGGCAAAATGATAACATTATGGTCATTGTCATTACTATAACTCTTCTTACCGTTAGTCACATTCTTTGAAATTTACAGGCATTCTAGGAATGAGAATCATAAGCATAACAAAACTATTAATACTCTGCTACACATAACAGTCTCAAACCCACTTAATCCAATTCGGGATTGTGGGGACCAAAGTCTTGGGTGCAAAGCAGTAATGAACCTTGGAAGGGTTGCCAGGCCATCTCAGAAAACTGCCAATATACTGTATTTATTTCTTTGCAGATACTGCAGTTGTTATTTGCAGACATAACGATAGTTATTATTGCTATTACTTTGCAGCCACAGTATGTGAAAGACAGAATGATCACTATGGTACTCAGTAATTAGCATTTGTAGTATCAGGTCAGGTCAGGTTGGGGAGCTTACACTGGTACAGCAAGTTGCTGCACCCACCACATGATGAAACAGCGCAGTATCCTGGTTGGCAACCCCCAGACAGACACCCTGTCCTGTCACACCCTCCGGAAATGACCATTTATCTGCCACCGCCAAGTCTTATGTAGGTGTCCCCTTGACCTGGTCCTGTCACTCAAGATCTCAACAGTGAATTTCCTGCGTGCCAGATCCCCCTCAGTGAATCACACCACACAGCTATAATGCCGTAACTCCCTCACAATGCAGGTAATGTGCCTTAATATTATTCCTTAAATTTTATACTTTCATGAATATGACAGTAATAAAACAATGAAGGCAGCAAATATGATTTTCAATCCAATTCTGAATTGTTTATTATTATTATTATTATTATTATTATTATTATTAAGTTTAGGGATTTCATTACAATGAAGGAGCTGATTGTGGACTTCAGGAGAAAAACAGCAGAACTAACAGCATTCGGGAGGTGAGGGTGAACAGTTTCAGATACCTCATTTTAGAGACCTCCACATCAGAGAGGACCTAGCCTGGTCAAAGCATATTGACCCCTTGGTGAAGAAGGCACAACAATGTCTATACCATCTTGGACACCTCAGGGATTTTAGACTACAGATACTAAAGAATTTCTATAAATTCACAACCAAAGCATCCTGACAGGAAGTGTTACTGCATGGCTTGGTGTACACTGGGTGTGTCCTTTCTTACTTCATGACATCTAAACTAAGCAATGTTGCAAAGAAAATGACCAGAAATATCAACCATTCCAACAATGTCCTCTTCTCTGTGTTGTGGTTAGGGAAACACTACCACTGCCTGAAGAGCAGTTCAGAGAGACCGAGGAGGACCTTCTGTCCCCAGTCCATCCGCATCCTAAATGATGGTACTGCCAAGAGTTACATGATACACTATATTTAATTCTCATATAAAAAGTTATTGATTTATTTATACAGCTGTGGTCAAAAATTTTGAGAATGACACAAATATTAATTTTCATAAAGTTTGCTGGTTTAGTGTTTTTAGATCTTTTTGTCAGATGTTTCAATGGTATGCTAAAGTATAATTATAAGCATTTCATAAGTTTCAAAGGCTTTTATTGACAATTACATTAAGTTTATGCAAATATTTGCAGTGTTGGTCCTTCTTATTCAGGACCTTTGCAATTCGCCCTGGCAGGCTGTCAATCAACTTCTGGGCAACTTCTGACTGATGGCAGCCTAATCAATGCTTAAAGTTTGTCAGATTTTGTGGGATTTTGTTTGTCCACCTGGCTGAAGCTCATCCATCCTGTTCATCCGATATTCCAAAATAACCAAGTTGAGATCTGAAGGTCCCTAAGGTCCTACTCTTCACCATGCTCTTGGTAATTTATTCCATGAGTCTATACTTCTTCATGTGAAGAAAAAGATTGGTGTGAAATCTGCCTATAACAAGTTACCAACTGTGTACCCATGTTCTTGTTACAAAGTGTATTTTAAAGTAACAACTGGACTCCGCTGTACTTACTCCTTTCATAATTTTTAGCACTTCAATCATGTCACCCATTAATCTCTTCAATCTTTCCTCATAGCGTACTGTACATCTCTTAGTCTTGGAATCAGCCTTTTTGCTCCTCTCTGGACTCTCTCTAGCATTTTTATGGAAGATGGAGGCCAAAGCTGTATGAAGTACTCCAGGTGAGGCCTCATTAGTACGTCATATTACTTAAGAGAAACGGCATAACCTCCCTTGACTTGTACTCTGCACATGGTGCTGTATAACCTAACATTCTATTAACCTTCTCGACAGCTTCTGTTCTCTATCGTGAAGTTGGTAGTTATAAGCCTACTACAACTCTCAAGTCCTTCTCATAAGAAATTCTTTCAAGTTTGAGTATTTGGATGTAACATTTCTTCTTCGTACATGTTATGTTTGCTTACATTAAATACAAAGTATTCACTCAGAGTACTGAAATATCTACAAGGGTTGGTGATGGTTCATTAATTGAGGGCAAACTAGTAGATGCTTACCATATGCTACTGAACTTTTTAAGCTTTTCTAATAGTTTTTGGGTAATTTAAAAATAGAATTTCCTTTTTCCTATTGTGTTTTATAGTAGGTGGATTCTTACAGCAGAACAAAATGAAAAGGTCTTTCAGCAAAGTAAAGTAAGACAGCACACTCGAGTGTTCACTCAGCAGCAATGTCCTGTCTCACAGAGCTGTCAGAGCACCGCAGACTACTGTGCAACCAAGCCCATCTGATTAATAAGCAAAAGCTTTATTCCAGTAAATTCCAAAAGAGAGACATTTCCAAAACACACCTCCTAGTGAAGATGGTGCTTGAAAATGTCTTTTACAGTTGGATAGTCTGAGTCAGGAGAACTATGGGTAATGCCAAGTTTTGAGATGAGTTACAGTACGTGGGGCACAAATTGAATTTTGTCAATCGCTGATTTCTGGTCATTATCTGATGATGATAATAATTATGACTGTTTTTATTATTGTTGTTTCAATGGTAGTCTCCCAGCCCCAGAGTCCTGGTTTGAATACCAGCCAGGTCACTGGAGGGCATCTTGTATATGTCTGGGTGGGTTTTTCCCAAATATTCCAAGGACACACCCACTGGTTTAACCGGTGACTTTAAATCACACATTTTGAGTGTGCACATTAGGTTGCTCTGCTTTGCTCTAATGTCCTTTTATTATTACAGTGGTACTGAACTTTATATATTTATAATTCTATATACACAAAATAGGGCGGCACAGTAGCGCAGTGGTAGTGTTGCTGCCTCGCAGTTAGGAGACCCGGGTGGAGTCTATATGTTCTTCCCGTGTCTGCGTGGGTTTCCTCCCACAGTCCAAAGACATGCAGGTTAGGTGCATTGGCGATCCTAAATAGTCCCTAGTGTGGGTGTGTGTGTGCTCTGCGGTGGGCTGGCCCCCTGCCCAGGGTTTGTTTCCTGCCTTGCACCCTGTGTTGGCTGGGATTGGCTCCAGCAGACCCCCGTGACCCTGTAGTTAGGCTATAGAGGGTTAGGTAATGGATGGATGGATATATACAAATAATTTAATGATTACAATTACAAGATGTCCCTTGAATAATCTTAATTAATCGTGTGTTTAACTAAAGAAGTTCTGCCATGTCCAGTAGTCCCCTGTGAATTACACTACTGTTCCTCTTCTTAGCTTTTCATATGCCTTTGAGTGCCTTTCATGATACGTGACACAGTTGTCCCATGTGACGATAATGTGTAAGAATGATGTCTCTCAGCTCTGTATCTTCAACTGTTTTTAGACTTACTGTATGCAGTATGATGGCTATCCATTTTGTAAAAAATATCGGTATTTAGCCCTTCAGATTTTGTTTCATTCATGGACACAAATCAAATTGTACATTGTAGTCTACCGTAGATTTTACATTCAACATTAGAGTTTTTAACAGAGGCATTATGCGTGTTTGCTCTTAAGTGATAACCCAAGGATGCAGAATAATTGTGATCTCTAAATTCTTCCTCTCAATCACAAATTAAAATTTTATAATTTGAAACATGTGGGAGATTTTTATTTCAAAAACACCCTTCAAATTTTTTTTTTTTTCTCAGCCATCTCACCAAAATGTTCTGGTCAGAGCACCACTAATATAAAGCCAAAGCAGATTGTATGTCTGATTTACTGCTAAGAGCAGTCATTCTGCATGAGTTTGTATAAAAGCTAAATAATCAAAAGATAAAGCAAATTCTTAACTACAGTAGAGTATCAACACATACGGTATGTGATTAAATGTTGTGTGATAACTCAAGGTCAAGAATTGAAATGTTTTGAAGGCCCACCATTTTCTTTCAGTCTTAAATTGTTAACATTGTCTTACAAATGAGATCTCTTAACTTCCACCGCTTCCCCTAATATACCATTTGAGGATTTTAACAAATGATTACTGTTCTTTGTGTGGTTGACTATGTCTATTAGTTTTCCTTATATACATCCAATGCTTTTTAATTAATTATTTTTAATGTACGAACAGCAGCATGGTTTGATAAGGAATAAAAATTAGAAAGCCTAAAATTTCCATATTTTTAATTTACAAACATTTTACAGTTACATATGAATCCACATCAAAAGAATAAAAAAATAACAAGTTATATATGACTTCAGGTCAAAAAAAAGGTCAATTATGAGTGTCTTTATGTATTATAAGGTCATTAATGTCAACGTCAGTTCCAATTTTGATAACTTTAAGTACAGCTCTGTTTCTAACCTCAGACTGTTCTTGTATTTATTGGTAAAGGAAGGATGGAGGTCACCAGACATTGGTAACTCTGTCCAAAGAAAACATTTTCAATGAGGATTAATGTTGATAATACTAAAATTAAAGGTAAAATATGTGCATTTCATTAATAATAATTGTTTGTTTTATATTCTTCTGCATTAGTCTGCCAATTTCTAAAACTGTTCTAAAATGAAGTAACAAATTACAAGTTCATCAAAACTAAAAAAAATCTTATAACACTGGAGGCTCAGACCTGAGACAGACATGCTGTACAGACAGCTTGTGTGGTGCAGGGGATGAGAAAGAGTCCACTCTCCTGAGATGTTCTCTTTCACAGAAACTCAGTGGTCCTGGTGCTTTGGCTCTAAGAGGTGTGGAACTGAGTAGGAGCTGTCACCTTGCAACCAATGAGATGGTGGTTGGGAGGAGTATTGATCATAAAGTTTTATTTATTATGAACATGTTCTCATTAAATGCTGGCTGAATCTTGGCTATCAAACGAAAACATGGCGTTTGGACATAAACCCACCTCATTACCCCGGACATAAACCCACCTCATTACCCCACTCCCCCCAATACACTGACCAAACCCCTGATGCCGAACCACCTCCTAAATTTGCTATATATTGCCTTTGATTCTTGTATGTCTAAGCATTACCCTCTGATGACGGCTCCTGGCAGGGGCTGAAAGCTCAGGAATAAAAACTACTTTATGATAAGTGATTTGTCTTCTCCCTTTGTGGATCTCCAGCTGCAAATATATATATATATATAGTGGCAGTAGGGGGCGCTGGTGCTCCCTTGAACCCTCAGGGATGACTCCAACCAGGTACAAGTCCAAGACTTTTTATTATTATTCTTCAGAGTGCACCAAGCACCTTCCACACTACTTATAAACCAATAAACTACTTTATTCACAAAAACACTAACCACTCCTCCTCGCCCAGACACTTTGCTCCTCTCCCACCCAGCACAGCTCAGCGTCTGGACTGAGCCACAGTCCTTTTATAGCCCCTGACCTGGAGGTGTTCCTGTCACAGCAATCCACAGTTCCTTATTCCTTCCGGGTCAGGGCAATCAATCCACCACTTCAACCCGGGAGCACGACATTTCTTCCCGTGACGTGACCGTGACGTACTCCTGGGTCATATGGCATCACAGAGCCCATAAGCCCCCCCACAGCGACTCCTGGTGGTCCCCAAGGTATCCAGCAGGGCTGTGTATAAACACTACAAAGTCCATAAGGCCCTGCTGGACCTCGGGGCACGATCCTGCTGTTGGGAGAGCTCCTCCTGGCGGCCTGGGGGTGAGGACCGGCATGGGAAGCCGGCAGTCATCCACAATATATATATATATATATATATATATATATATATATATATATATATATATATATATATATATATATATATATATATATATATATTAACATGCACAAAAAGGTTTGGGGCAGCCACCTGTATATTTGAGTTTTTGGCTGCAAAAAGAGAAAATAGGTTGCACAGTTGTGTACAGATTGAGTCCAAAACAGAACTGATTAACAGAGGAAAAATGGCAGGGTTTTAAGGTTGGTCAGGGGAAGTGATGACATTGGGCTCGGAACCAGAAGTGACGTTATCAGGCCTGGAACTGGAAGTGATGTTGTTGGACCCAGGCAGAATTTCCCCAATTTGATCTGCAGGAATAACAGAGAAAAGATTGTTGCACTCTGCCACCCCCTGGCCTTGGTGTAGAATTACCTTCTTTTGAGCCCTTTAGCTGTATCCCATGTGCATGTGTGTGACAATATATATATATATATATATACAGTATATTGGCTCACGCACAAGCCTTAGAGGCACACCAGTGGCTCTGATCAGATAAACATGACAGGGAAAGCTGTGAATGTAACACAGCAAGTATCCACAACTGCCTTTATTTCTATAGAATGGAGGGGAAAGAAAACCCAGGAAACATGATGCCACTTCCACCAGAGTATTAACAGCCAGAAGTCAGCGATCATTCTGGACCTTGCTCCCAAAGAGGGAAGACCTCTTATGGAGACAACTAATTGTGCCACAGAAAGTTCAAGTCCATATTAGGCTGTTTGCCTTGTTTGAACAGTCCTAGTTTCTGTTGTTATTTTGCTGTCCATTTCTTTAGGGTTGAACAATGGCCATTAAACAGTGATTTGCCAGTCTAGAACTCTATCTATCTATCTATCTATCTATCTATCTATCTATCTATCTATCTATCTATCAATTATATAGTGCCTTTCATATCTGTCTTTCTATCTAAATTATACAGTGTATTTTATATCTATCTATCTATCTATTATACAGTGCCTTTCATATCTATCTATCTATCTATCTATCTGTCTATCTATCTATCTATCTATCTATCTATTATACAGTGCCTTTCATATCTATCTATCTATTATATAGTACCTTTCATATCTGTCTTTCTATCTAAATTATACAGTGTATTTTATATCTATCTATCTATCTATCTATCTATCTATCTATCTATCTATCTATCTATCTATCTATCTATCTATCTATCTATCTATCTATCTGTTATAATTATTTGAATTTATATGTGGAGTCGGAGTAGTGTACCAGGGGAGTAGTAGTGGAATAATGTAATTATTAACAGTTTTTCCTTGTGAAATTATTGATTATTTATTAACTGTATATATTTATGTGTTGGTGTTTTGAGCATAATAAAGTTTTTTTCAAAGTAAATAAATATTTGTCTACTATATAGTGAGCTCTGCGGTGGGCTGGCACCCTGCCCAGGATTGATTCCTGCCTTGTGCCCTGTGTTGGCTGGGATTGGCTCCAGCAGACACCCGTGACCCTGTATTCGGATTCAGCGGGTTAGCAAATGGATGGATGGATGGATGGATATATAGTGAGCTTCTTATCTGTTTATCTATCTGGTAGAATTCTGACTGGTAGTTATTCATGGATCCAGTATCCTAGGTTTGATGCCCACAGTCCACTGCTGTCTGTATGGTTTTTGCATATTCTGTCCATGTCTGTGTGTGTAAAAATGTGTAAAACGTGTATGTTTAGGTTTAAAAGTGGTTCCATACTTTGCTGTGTTCTAGCTTGTACACAGTGCTTCTGGGATAAATGTTTGTCTTCCATAACACTAAATTGGCTGAAATGGGTTTAAAATTGTTATGTTTAATTGTGAAAATTCAAGTAAAAGTCAGATTTCTGGGCAGGCTTGTGAAATGTTTCCATGAGAAAAAGAAAAACCCTAGGATGTCAAATGCCTGCTTCTTTTATTATTTATACTGTAGTATACATGTATATAGGTACAATATTAGTATCTAATGTTGTGCTTATATATCTACTGTATATTTTTACCTGTATATATGTGTGTGTGTGTGTGTGTGTAAAGGTATATATGTATACATAAATACTATGTTTAACAATAGATATATGTATGTGTATGTAGATATGTATATCTATTAATATATACATTGTAAGCACCAGATATGAATAAACAGTTTAATGTGAAGGATAACAATACTTCTGTAGTTATCTTCATACACACTGTGTATAAAGCACAAAAATATATTGCACTATTATAATTTTTATTGTTATTCTTCCCCCAAAATCAACATGGTTCTCGTTTGAAAAAGATCAGATCAACGGCCTTTCATTCATGTATTTTATGTGACATCTAGCTGAGGAAAACAGTAAGCAGACACCACAGCTTGAATATGGACATCTGGGCATAAAATTAGTCATCTCTGCCAATACCCTAAACAGAACATGTATACCATGTGACAAGAAGTAATGCTTTGCAAATCAATGGCCTAAAACAGATTGCATTGCAAACATTTTACAGCTGACAGGTCATGAGATAGTTCTGGCTTTAAAAAATGGAGACATCTTCAAAGGTGACCCCAGGACTGCTCCTTCTAAAATTGCATCAGACAGAAATCTATTGAGAACAATATTGCAACCCTGAAATGGTTGTGTTTCTCCGAGGGTGCTGTTTCAGGCTAATTTGACTGATGCTGTCTGTAATGCAGGCTTCTTTGTACGCAGAATTACCAGAGTTTCGCTGTGATTTATTGTTTCATTGTTACATCCTCAGAGCTAACAGCAGTAGGTCACAGTCACAGAGCAATACATGTACTGTATGTCTATATGGTGTCTTGACAGTATACTGTGGGTCTAACACAATCAACACTGCAGCCTATTTGGGGTTCTTTCAAGTGTCCCTCGGCTTCAGAGGCTCACTAGTATCAAGAAACTGAAGACATGTCATCTGTGAGCCTTATGTTCTAATGGGGGATATCAGGGGTGACATAAGTTAGTAGTTCCAGCTTTGCCACCAGATCCATTCCTTTGTTTTTATTCTTAACGTGTTGTTACTGTGAGGAGCAGAGTCAGACCCTAATGCAATGGATGCAACAAAAGGAGCAACCCAGAAGAAAAACAAAATTCTGTTGGGTGTCTTAGTTATTGCCCTACTGATACTGGGCCGATTTCCACTCAGTAGGTGACCTGATATCTTTTCCTTGGAGTGTGGGATTAAACATTTGAACACAAGGTGAACGAAGAAGGTCTATCATATGAAAATAAAACTGGAGTCAGTGCCATGTGAAATGTTAACCACTCTGCCAGTCTAGTTCCCTGTGATCTCAACATTTGGACAAGTTTCCACTGCCCGAGTATGACTGCCATAAAAATGGTCTGTGAACATCTGGATGAGCTTCTTTATAGTAAATGTAAGAAACTAATAAAAAACAGGAACAGCTGGAAGAAAATAAGATCAGGACTTTGAATCCAAATCTGGTTAACCTGAAAAAGATTAATAGCCTTACCAACATTCCACAAAATGTGACTTTCCTTGGTAAAGGTGCCAAGCTACAGCTACAAACACGCATGTGTTCCCTCTGTGAGGAGACTACGTGTTCTTCTCATGTCAGCCTGGATGTTTCTCAGGTACTATGGTTTGTTCCTACATCCCCAAGATGTCCAGATTTGGCTTATCTTATTCTGCGGGGGTACATTTATTAAATAAAATATTATTAGAGAATCAATGTGCTCACTGTTGTTGTTACCATTAGTAACCAATAAAGTGCCTTGTGACAGACCAATGTCCCATTAACGGTTAATTCCTACTGCCATGTATAGGCTCCTAAGTCCTTTTAATGGGCTAAGAGGGGTGAGAAATTGAATGAATGAATGAATGAATGAATGAACGGTGACCATCCTGCACAAGCAGGTCACCATGCTTCATGGGCAAATGTAATTAACAGATTTTCATTTTCAAATGATCTATGAACAATTTTGGAGCAGTATGCATAATATTAACATTCACATACACATTTTTTATAGATATTTATCATTGGCACAGTGTTCTTTACAGTTTTTTATTTTTATCGAATAGTTCATAAGCTGTAAGCACAATGTTTCTAACAGGTTTCCAATCTGTAATGGATATTTTATGTATGTGTTTTATGCATATCATATAATTAACTGCTTATTTATTCTAAACTAATATTTTATTATGCATATATATCACACAAAAGAAATATTTTATGATTATATTTGCTGCAGTTAATATTTTAGCAGGCTTATGTTCTAAATTGGTATTTTATGCATTTTTGTTATACTCATTATGCTACAAACATGCTTTCTTCCCAAAAAATATTCGTGCTTTGCTAGCAAGCAAAGGGCTATTTTTAATTTAGGTGTAATTATACAGTTAATCCAGAAAGTATTCACATTTTGCACATTTTATTGTGTTTTAGATTTATGGATACATTTTATAAATGGATATATTTGCCATTTTTGCCTATCAATCTGCACTCAATATGGAATTCCTGGAGAAAATCCACCAGGACACAATGAGAGCATGACAGTTCCACGCAAAAAGTGACCAGATTGGGATTTGAACCCTGGTTCCAGAAGGTGTGAAGTAGCAGCACTAAACACATCTCTATATATTTAAAGTCCAGCGTCTGTCTGTCTGTATGTCTGTCTGCTTTTCACAAGAGAACTACTTAACGGATTTAGATTGAGTGTCTTTCTATAATTTGCTTCAGCATTCCGGTTGATTTTGCGACTTCTCTCATCGCACTAAGTATCATAGTTCGCTTGCGGTACTGATTTATTTGCATGAATCCAAGAGTGACACAGTGGGCCGAATGGAGGGGGGCGGGCCCTCCTCACTCACTCGCCAGCCTCGGGGCGTATCTTACATCTGCTTAGCTAGCGAATGAGAGAACTACTTCATGGATTTAGATTGGGTTTTCTTCTATAATTTGCATGAACATTCCTGTTGATTTTGTGACTTTTCTCATCACGCTAAGAATCATAGTTCACTTGCGGGAGCAATATATTCGCTCTAATCCGAGACAGAGACAGAGACCGAGGGGAAAGGGAAGCGTAACATCAGGAGTGGGGAGTCGGTCTACCTCTGTGTTTTGGAGCGTAACTTGCCTCTGCTTAGCTAGCAAAACCTTTTTGTTTATTGATTTTTAAAGTTTGTTCTGTTTCAGTACTATGTGGGCAGAGCCATGGGGGGACAGCTAGTTACCTGTAAATAAGAAGATATAATATGCTGTAAGATTTTTAAGGTAAAGAAGACAGACTTTTGAGATAGGTTTGTTATACTCATTTATCATGGCACCGGAGAGTGGTTCCAGTTGATTACCACATGCAGGTAAGAATTTCATTGTATAACTCCATTAGCCTGTCTCACTGTCATGGTGAAAAAGGAGCTGAACCATAAGGCAAAGCTCTCAATTTACCAGTCGATCTACGTTCCTACCCTCACCTATGGTCATGAGCTATGGGTAGTGACCGAAAGAACGAGATCGTGAATAAAAGCGGCTGAAATTAGTTTCCTCCGCAGGGTGTCTGTTCTTTCCCTTAAAGATAGGGTGAGAAGCTCAGTCATCCAGGAGGGACTCAGAGTAGAGCCGCTTCTCCTCCGCATCAGATGAGGTGGCTCAGGCATCTGAAAAGGATGCCTCCTGGACGCCTCTCTGGTGAGGTGTTCTGGGCACGTCTAACTAGGAGGAGGCTCCGGGGAAGACTTAGGACACGCTGGAGGGACTATGTCTCTCGACTGGCCTGGGAATGCCTCCGGATTCCCCTGGAAGAGCTGGAAGAAGTGGCCGGGAAGAGGGAAGTCTGGGCATCTCTGCTCAAGCTGCTGCCCCAGCGACCAAATCTTGGATAAGTGGAAGTGGATGGATGGATGAACTCCATTAGCCAATATTAATTTTTTGTTCAACTCTTACAGAATAGATGGGTAGAAAAAGACTAAATATGTATATTTTGCAAGTAATTACAAAAACATCACCGGTCAAGCATTAATTAAATTTACTGTAATAAAAGGGCAAGTGTCAGTGTTTGTGTGGCTGTGTGATCGTCCACTTGCTGTGTCTCTGTCATCTTTATTTTCACTGTTTTAGCACCCTCGTGTGATGATTTCTTTCAATATTTGTCCCTTTCGTTCAACCTAAATTAAACTGGGGTCCGCTGCTTCTCCAACACTTTTGGTGGCACCATGTTGGCTATTAATACAATATGTTTAACAACAATAAAAATAACATTAGACCCACTCACAACAAATTTACACCCACTGTTTTATGAAATCCTGGTGCGGCTACACAGCAAAATGAAATATTTTACTTCATGTACGTCACAGACTAGTGACAGGAGTGCAATACCAACAAGAGACAAGAAACAAAACTCACAGAGAGAGAATACAACATCAGGCGAGAGATACAGCAAACGCTCATCAGTTCCTCTCATGCAATCACCTGTGTGGATGGCTGCTGAGGAGCCTTGTGACATGTGGATGAAAACTGACTCAGAATCTTGTGTTGTGAGTGCTAATGGTCCTGAACGGACGAAGGAGAAAAGCGACAATACAGCATGGCTGAGGTTTATAACAATGCTTTTAGACTTGCCAAGGCAGTGTGCATTATAGGCCATATGTCCTGAGCCGATGGAGGCTGCATGACTGAATTGCACTTGTAGCAGTATCAAGTGTGCTGGGGTGCTTCAAAAGAATTAATTGTACTGAGCAGCTGGTCACAAAGTACCCTAAACTTGGATTAGGTTAGTTTTAATGTGGATAGCAGGATGGATGAATTGGTTTTAATATTTGATATTTGGACTGGGGTATTAGTCAGAGGTGAGGGAAAGCTGAATGGATTGTTCATAGTGTGCCAAAAATCACTTAAAAGAGTCTCAGACTTGAGAAACAAGATTTTATGGTCTGATGAAAACAACTTTGAACAGCTTGGGCTCAATAATAAGCATCATGTCTGAAGGAAACCAGGCACCACTTATCACTTAAGTAATACCATTGCAATGGTGAAGCATGGTGGTGACACCATCATGCTGTGGGGTTGGGGACTGGCCTTCTAGTCAAAGTTGGGGAAAAGCTGGATGGATCAAAGTACACAGATGTCCTTAATAAAAAATATTCTTCTAAGCGCCATGGACCTTAGCTGAAGGCCCAGCTTCCAAAAGGACAATGACCCTAAGCACAAAGACAACACAGGAGAGGCGAAGGGTCAACTCTGTGATGCCCGTGAGTAGCCCAGCCAGAGCCTGGACTTCAACCCAATTGAGCATCTCTGGAGAGACCGGAAAATAACTTCTCCATTGACAGTCTCCATCCCACCTGGCAGAGCTTAAGAAGACCTGCAAAGAAGAATGGCAGAAAACCCCAAATCCAGGTGTGTGAGGCTTCCCATGTCAAACCCAAAAAGACAATTCAGGCTGGAATTGCTGCCAAAGGGGCTTCAACCAAATACTGAGTAAAGAGTCCGAATACTTGTTTCAATGTCATTGTTCTTTTTTTTTATTTTTAATACAATTGCAAAAATGTCTAAAATCCCATATTTGCTTTGTCATTCTGAGGCATTGAGTGTTGCTTGAGGAGGGAAAAATGAATTCCAATCATTTTTAGCACAAGGTTACAACATATTTGCATAAAAGTGGAGGGGTCTCAATATTTTCTAAATCCACTCAAGCACTAAGAGTGATAGATGGCAGCCCCCCAGGCTGTAGCGGTGCCTTGGATTCCCACTGGGCTCCATGGGAGTTGGAGTTTGGTGAAGCTCAGTTGGTTTCTGCGGGTGCTGCCCCTGCGATGGGCTTCCACCTCACCCCAAAGTATTTCCAGATCATGATAATGAACTGCCGGAGGTGCTTCAGGGTGCAGCATAAAAGGATCCCATTGCCTCTGCTCTAGGAGCAACAGTCATGAGGAAAGGAGATGAAGCTTGCCAAGAGTAGTGGAGGCAGAAAGAGAGACAGAAGAACAATTGAAAGAAGAAAAGTGTGATTTTGTGCTGTTTATTGTGCTTTTGAAGTGTGTTGAGCAGGTGGGAAATGAAAGAGAAAGAGTTTCCCACTGAAATAAAAAATGTGTGTTGCTGAACTTATGTCCACATCTTTCTGTGTCAGGTATGGGATGGCTGGAGCGCCCCCTGGTGGCCACAATAGATAGATAGATAGCTTCCCGGGTCCTCCCTGCGTGGAGTTTGCATGTTCTCCCCGTGTCTGAGGGGGTTGGCTGGGATTTGCTCAAGCAGACCCCTGTGTTCGGATTCAGCGGGTTAGGAAATGGATGGATGGATATATATACATACATTAGATATAGCACTAGGTTTTATAAATAAAAGAGTGCCATTTTGACCAATTTATCCGTTTACCCAACTTCTAACTCTTTTCTAATTCATGGTCATGGACTATAACATATTTCTTTGTTATATTTTAGAAATATGAACTGAATGTTTTCAATATGTAATATTAAAATTGAGCACCTTACTAGGTTATGGTCTCATTTACATTAAACTAAGTTAATTCTTAATTAGTTCTCAGTAGATAAACTCAGAAGCTGCTGAAATTTACAAATGCAGAAATAATAAAACACAAAATTCAATGCAACACATAAATACAGTAGTAGATAGAAAGATAGATAGATAGATATGAAAGGCACTATATAATAGATAGATAGATAGATAGATAGATAGATAGATAGATAGATAGATAGATAGATAGATAGATAGATATGTGAGGCACTATATGATAGATAGATAGATAGATAGATAGATAGATAGATAGATAGATAGATAGATAGATAGATAGATAGATAGATAGATAGATAGATGGATTCATGCCTGTGTGCATAGGGGACAGCTTAAGGTCTCTGCTGATAGTAATTCCCTGCCACTCAACAGCCTAGTGCTGCATGCTAATGCCATTTCTCTTCCTCCCTCTACAGACTGGAAGATTGATGGCTTTAACAACAATGACATCACTTCCAGTGTCCATCTGCCTGGGCATACCTCTTTCTGCTGGAAGTCCTCAAAGGTGGAAGATTAGCCATCTTGGGCAGTCAAGATTTAGACCTGTGTCTGACAAGACATTTTTTCTCAAGAATATTTGTAAATCCTGCTTATTTTTCATCATAATTTTACAGGTTTGCACATATATATAGCTTGTATATATATATATATATATATATATATATATATATATATATATATATATATATATATATATATATATACAACAACAACATTTATTTATAAAGCACATTTTCATACAAAAAAATGTAGCTCAAAGTGCTTATATATTATATATATATATATATATATATATATATATATATATATATAGTGATATCTGAGTCTCAGACTTGCACAAGGATGAAGGAGTCAAGTTCAGGCTTCTGAAAAAAATCAGCTTTATTGTAAAGACACAAATTTTAAAGCATTTATCCAAATGGGAGCTGTTACTTCAGCACACACAAACACAGCAAGCAAGCAGTGGCTTTGTCCTCATCCTGCATGAGCTCCCTTCTTCAAATTAAAAGAACAGATAGTCTTCCTCGGAGAGAAAGGAAGAGAGGAAGAGGGCTAAAGGCCAGGTCAGCGGCAAGTTTTAAATGTTCCCTGCATCAACCATTGGGTGACAGACACGTTATACGGTGAGCCTGCGATCCTACAGTTGCACCAGCGGTGGACCACCAATCCTTGTCTACATTAACAGAGTCTCAGTCACAGTGCAGACGGGGGGTTGTCAGGGTCTCAAAAGTCTCAATATATATGTATATATTGTGACGGATGGCGGCCAGCACCATTACCCAGCCAGAAAGCCTCCAAGGTGGAAGGACAGTCGGAGAGGACTTCTGGGGGATGCTCTCTTCCCCAAACTGTTATTTTGCAGCCATGGGTTGCAATGGCTCCTCGGATTCCTGCTGGGCTGTATGGTAATTACTATTTGCCAACACAGTCCTGTTGATCCGTGGATGCACCTGGAGTGCTCCTGGGTGTGGCTTAAAAAGGAGCCAGCCGCCTCCCAAAAGGAGCCAGAGTCGGAGGATAAGGCTGGTGAGGCTCGTACCCGGAAGAGAATGGAGGCTGCAAGGCTCTAGAGAAAAGGGACAAGGTTTTACCCTGCTTGGAATTCTTGGGGACTACACTGGATCGGAGTGCCTTTCTGTGAAATAAAGGCTTTTGTTGCACTGTGCTGCTGCTGTTATTGTCTATTTGTGTCGAGTTGGTGTTGGCCCCCATCCGTCACAATCTACTCTATATATATAAAATCCTAAGCCTAAAAGTGCAACAATTTTATGTGATGTTTTTATGTCACATTTTTTGTCACACTTTAAATCGGGCTTATTTTAAAACCTACATATATATGTTTGATATCATTCATACATTTCAGAATTTATCGAACTTTAATGTGATTGGTTAAATTTTCAGATTTGTATTCCATTTTTAAATTATAAACTAAAAAATATCAAGAATCACATCCCACAAGACAAGACTTGGAGATTTAACCACGCCCGGGACCAGAAATTAAAGTCAAAGAGTAGGACAGCTGCTGTCCAGGTTTTTAAATGTTCGAAGCACCGCGCAAGATGCAGATCACACAGCATGGCAAGGGGGTTTTGGAGGAGTGACCACGTCTCCTTGGAGTACGTTTACCCCCCTTCTTCACAAAGCAAGCGGCAGACTTACCTCAACTGGTGGCCGGGTGCCAAAGGCACCAGGAGGACTTCCCCCTAGTATATATATATATATATAAATATATTATCACACACATGCGACTAGGAGCGAGCTGAATGGATCAAGTGGAGGGAATTACCCGCCAGGCCAGGGGGTGGCGGGGTGCTCTAAACCTTTGTCTGTTATTTCTGCAGATCAAATACGGGGTAAACCTGCCTGACCTGAAGTCACTTCCTGTTCCAGCACCCAGACTGACATCACTTCTTGTTCCGGCACCCACACTGACGTCACTTCCTGTTCCGGCACCCACACTGACGTCACTTCCGGATTACAGAATATAAAATCCTCCATCTTATCTAACTAAATCAGTTCAGTGTGGGAACTCAAACAAGCAACATCGCTGTGTTGAACTTAATCCTTTTGCAGCTAGGATCAATATATGGGTGGCTGCCCCAAACCTTTTTTAAGAGTGTTGAGACTTGTCTTTATATATATATATATATATATATATATATATATAATCAGATTGCAATTCAGAACTAAGAATGCAATACTGTATTCCGATCTACACCCTGTCAAATAAGCAAATCAGCCACCATGGCACAACGTCAGAGGCTTCGCCTCAGACCTGATATCTGAGGTTCAATCCCTGTAAGGGGATGCAAAAGTGCATACACCTGACAAGCTCCAATAGGTAGATAACCACCTAAATAATCAGACTGAGATTCAGAACTAAAAATGTAATATATATATATTGTGGTCCATGGCCGGCTTTTCATCCCGGCCAATACCCCCAGGCCGCCAGATGGAGCTCTCCCTGCAGCATGGAGGTGCCCCAGATACCAGCAGGGAATCATGGACTATGGAGTTTTCCCCTACAAACCAGTTGGATACCCTAGGGGCCAACAGAGGACGTTGCAGGGAGGCTTAGAGAGTCATAAGTGCCCTATAACCCAGAAGCGCATGATAGGCAAAGCAACAGCAGAAGTGACGTACTTCCGGGATGAAGAAAAGGACTTTTTATCTGACCCGGAAGTGATAAGGATCACATGAACTGGGGATTGGAACACTTCTGGGTCAGGGACTATAAAAGGACTGTGACAGCTCCCAGATGGTGAGCTCAGCTGGGTGGAAGGGTGGCAACGCGTCTGGGAATGGTGGAGTGTATTATTGATTATTGTTGAGAGCTTATGAGTATTGTGGAGAGGAGGGTGCTTGGACACTGTACAATTGTCCGAATAAAGGATTACTGGACTTTTACCTGGTGTCTGACATGGTGTCTGAAGGTTCAAGGAAGCGAGAGCCCTTAATCTGTCACAATATATATACACAAGACATTCTTAAATCCCCTTAGTACAATTCAGGGTAGCTGGAACACAAACCAAGTGAATAGGAAAACTAAGAATAAACAAGGATGACACATAACCAAAATGTACGCTTTGTGAAGATGTCCTGGAGATGCATCACACAATGTTCAGGATTAGAGA